>NC_141040.1:40340000-40532500 GCF_052040795.2 Danio rerio
TGATAGTCTAAAGAACAAACCATCGTTATACAATGACTTGCCCAATTACCTTAACCTGCATAGTTAACCTAATTAACCTAGTTAAGCCTTTAAATGTCACTTTAGGCTATAGACAAGCGTCTTTAAAAAATATCTAGTAAAATATTATGTACTGTCATTATGGCAAAGATAAAATAAATCAGTTATTAGAAATCAGTTATTAAAACTATTATGATTAGATATGTGTTGCAAATAATTCAGGGGGATAATAATTCTGACTTTAACTGTATATGGCCATACACAATAAATGCGCTATAAAAATATACATTACATTACAAAATTCTTAAATTCAAAACCCGATTCTATAATACACAAATCTAAATCATATGATGAAAATATTTATAATTTTTACTTGTGAATTCACAAATTGTGTGTTGCATTTTGTTATTTTTTAGACTAATCTGTCTCCATATCTGTTGGCAAAAACTTCATATATGTCTTTTAAAACAACATATTCCATGCCAAAAAAAAAGCCTTCTCCCCTGCTTTTAAAAGTGAAAATGAAAGGGGGTCGCGGACATTCTGAGGTGGTCTAGTAGCTATAGGCTTCATTTCTTATTTTTAGGGTAATAACTTAATTAAATATTGCGACAGACATTCAAAACTTACTTTTAATAGCTCAATAGATGCTTTGAATGCCAATATGGAATAAAATCAACTGAAAGATATTTAATAAAACCCTAAAGCAATGCAAAACGACTGGGAAAATCAAAACAGAACAAAACATGTTCTTCTTAAAAGTACACCAGGCCACAGTATACTTTTATAGACTTTTCTAAGAATCTAGTATGTGTATAATCCTAAAATAACCCTGCTGGCCCCTAGAAACCCATTTATCCGGAAAGTTTTTGATCTGCAGAGGTGATCTCATGGGTGTTGGCCGAGTTAAGTTCTTCTATTGAACACTTTAAGCCTGATTTATACTTCTGCGTCAGGTGACCGGCGTAACCCACGGCGCAGGCAACGCGCGTGGCTTTGCATTTATACTTCTGCGCGCTGTCTCTGTCGGTCTGCATTTACACTTCCGAAACGCTAGTTGGCAGTGAGGTGTAAATGTTCCTCTGTGTCGAGTTTCTTTTCTGCTTTTTTGCATTTCCTGAACACTTCCGGGATGTACAAGTGGCTCAAACTCGCTCATTTTGAGGCAGGAACCGGCGGACGTGCAACAACTTTAACTATGAGGTAAACACAAAACAAAACTTTCCATCCGGAGCTCCTTCACGGGACTCCATACTTGTAAACAATCATTCGCGCGGCTCTCGGTCCCGGCCAAACTCGTCAGCACTACCAAGCCGACCAATCACAGAGCTTACGCTACGCGTCGTTGCGACGTGTAGTTACATTTTTTGAGAGGTGCACGTCAGCGACGGCGATGGCCACGGCGAAGGGCTATGCGTCAGCGCCGTAGCATACGCCGGTGTTTGACGCAGAAGTATAAATCAGGCTTTAGTCAGAGTGAACCTCAGCCTCACTAGCCTCTCCAAGGCCAGGCCACGTTCAGAGGAAGAAGAATACGCTCAATTACGCCTTCTGTCCATCAAACAGACCCTTTTCTCCTCTATCCGCAGGCCTGTTTTTCCAGTCAGCCATCCTGACAGGCAAAGCGCTTCTCCCTATTTCAGACAGGCCTGATTGATCAGCTGACTCTAGAGCGGCACGTCTCCTTGATACAGCAATGTGTCTGACTCTGTGTGTGTGTGTGTGTGTGTGTGTGTGTGTGTGTGTGTGTGTGTGTGTGTGTGTGAGAAAATGGCTGACACTACAACCGAAGCCACATGAGGTTTCCTCCAACAAAGGCTTGATTCACTCCATTGAACTATGAAGTGCAGCAATTTAGTTTTACTGTGAATTGATGGCTTGTGAATGAGTACTAGATGGGGTCAGTTATGATACATGGGCATTCCCAGCTCACCTTGGGCTCTTCCGTGCAGCACTGGTGTCTCATTGGCTTTCCTATCACTTTTTCTAAAATGCTAAATAAATCTCTGGTGTCCTCAGAATTTATCTGTGAAATTTTTAGCTCAAACCCTCCAACAGAACATTTAGTTTATTTAGCAAAAATTGTCCCCAATTTGGAAGTGAGCTAAAACCTGATGTTTTTGAGTGCGTCTCTTTGACAAATGAAGTGAACGAGAGGGGTCTGGATGCAGACCTGGTGCAGTGCAATCTGAGTTGCATCTATTGCTTTTTAATGCGCTCACCTAACCCCACCCCTAACCCTACCCGTCACAGTGATGTCACTCACTCCATTGAGTGCATTGTGTCTGACATTGCATCGCTGAGTGATGCAATCTCAGCTTGCATAATACAGGCTTCATCCAGATACTATTGAAATGAACTGTCGCTTCCCAGAGCCTTTACATGCTATTCTAACAGACACAACAAGACAAGCTAAACTCACGCAAGCAGAAATGGTTTAAAAGTGTGTCAATGGACTCCACACAAATGTGGAGTCTCTAATATTAGTTATTACAACCAACAGCAGAACATTTGTAATGTTTTTTTGCAAATCTCCATCTGCAACGGTGAACAGAAATTGTGACTGCTGCAGTAGTGTTGTGGGTGGAAACATGCAGATTAAGGGGTGGTAATATATAACAATATCCCTATCTTGTGTCACTGGGGAAAAAAAAAGTCCAATATTTGGGTGTGAGCTAAAAAGCTGCCGTTTTTTTTTATCTCTTTATATGTGGATGAACTGCTGCTTTCCAGAGATTTAACATTCTATTCTAACAGCAACATCAAGACAAGCTAATCTCACGGAAGCAGAAATGGTTTCAATGTGTGTCTATGGACTCCACACAAATATGGTGTCTAATATTATTTGTTACAACCAACAACAGAACATTTGTAATGTTATTTATTTTATTATTATACATTTTTTTTTTTGTGAATCTCCATCTGCAACACATATAAATATCTAGGGGTCATTATCAACATGTTGAAACTCCAACTTAACACCTAATAAAAACGTTAAACAAAGACAGGTGTTTCTTTTTCCGAGGAAACTTACATCATTTTAGGCTTGTACCTCTATGATGACACTTTTCTATTAACAATTTATTGAATCTGTTTAATCTTTTTGCATTGTAGCTTGGAACGGCAATCTGAGTCTGTTAAATAAGAACAGGGTAGCTTAAGTAGCTTTGTAAAGGTGACAGGCAAGATTATCGGTTTTACCCAAAGTAGTCAAGAAATTTGTTTTGGCTACAGAAGCTTCCAGTGTACATAAAGTACAAAATAAAAATGGCGATGCACATTAAACAGAGATGCTGTTAGTCAAAAAGCTCTGAATGTTGAATTGTATGTACAGATTTGTTATAAATATACAAGAGAAAGTATTGCATTGTTAAATGGTATAAGGTGCTGTGTACAAGTGCGTATGAAAAGGTTTTGCACATGTTTATGGCACAGTAGGGGAGTAATAACATTTCATGAGGTGGATGGCCTGAGGAAAGAAACTTTTCCTGTATCTGTTTTTGTGCTCTGTGCTGTGTAGCGCGGACCTGATGATAACAGTCCAGTAAGTGTGCTGGATGCAAGGGGTTTAGAGTCTAATGGTATCTTACAGTAATTGTGTTTTAAAGAGAGCTCAGGGTATTTTACCCCGGATCACCCATTGCATTTTCAGTTTCAGCTGCTGCCTTTAAGACATCGTTTTAGAGTTCCTATTTGCAGGACAAACAGATTTAAAAATGATTTTATAATGGTGGCCATTAGATGATTAAATGAGTCCACCATGGAGGGAGATGCACCTAAAAAAATATGTATTGTAAGTTTTGTGGTAATAATTTGGTAATGTGTACACACGGAACTTGCCTGTGCTATGGCACCTTGCTGCAATTTTAGTTTCCCTAAATGGGATAATAAAGTTGAGTTTGAGTCAACTAGTGAAGCAGTTTTGTGGGTGGAAAAATGCAGATTAAAGGGTGATAATATATAATATTATCTCCATCTTGTGTCACTGGTGAAGCAAAAACTGATATAGCAAGTGTTTCACAAGCCTGCAAAGTCTTACCAAAACAAAGTTATTAGGTTGGCATGTTCTGGGTTAGTGAATGCACCAGGCACCAAATTCAGATTTTCATGATGTGTTCTCTTTAAATCTGCACAGAAAGTCTAAAATCCTCTGGTACCATTTGAAAAGCCCATTTTAATGGAGTTTTAATGACTAAACTTGTATGTGGTGATTTCTGTTTGCACCTAAGATGGAATTGGTTTTTCTGATCTGCTTTTTTTTCCTGAAATGTTTAAGCTCTTTATCCATTGAAGATCGTTTGTGTAAAAAGCAAAGATCTTGCTGCAGCAAATCAATAGTACTTTGGAAAGTCCTCAAATCAAAGCGGTTTTATTCTGTTTGATACTCAAGGCTGGAAAGTGTTTTGTTTTTGTTGTGGTCTTTTGGCATTTATTTGAAGCGTTATTAATCTAATGATTGTGACCTCGTGGCTATGCTGCAAAACATTAAATGTCAAATGCAAAGCAGTTTTGTGTGGTTGTTTCATAAAGTAAATATTTATTTCAATAAATATAATTATGTGTGTGTCCAGTTTTCCCAGACACAATACAAACTAGAAATATATGAACATAAAGGTTCAAATATTTGAGTGGCAAAATGAACCATATATATATATATATATATATATATATATATATATATATATATATATATATATATATATATATATATATATATATATATATATATATATATATATATATATATATATATATATATATTTATATATATATATTAAATGTGTTTAGGTGGTAAACATAATGGAAAAAATCTGCTAATTAAGTATCAACTTTTTATCTTAAAAGTAAAAAAGGAAAAGATAAATTGAAGCTAAATTAAAATAAATTGTTTTAAAAATGACAAAAGCACACAAAATGAAAAAGAAAAACCTTAATCATATTCTATTTGATTGAAAATGCTTTTTTCCTTATGCTGAATGATTTGAAAGAGTGGTGTCTTGCTTTGTTTAGCCCTGACCGTGACCGGTATGAGATGTCATCTTGTCATCTTGTCCTCTTGGTATGAGATTCACTCTTTTAAAGATTTCACGGCCAAACAGAGGTTTTGGTTTATCAAACCATTCATCACTTGTCTGACTGTGAATACATTAATGCTCTATTTCAGAAAGAGATAATATGCCGGATGTTTAGAGACATCACCTATTCCACTCTAACACATGCTGGGTTGCTTTGTTTATATAAAAGCTGAAATGGAAAGTGAACAACCACCAGATTTTTATAATAAATATTATAATACATTAACCTTTCTCTGAATTTTCAATTACTTTCAAGTGCTGTTTAGCAGAGGGATTTTTAAACATGATATTCTTAATAACTACTTTGTTTTTTCTTTGGCATGATTAAAGCACATAATAGTTTACTAGGTAATTTGCAAGATGTATAATTCAGCAATAAGTGGAATTTAAAGGCTTAACAACATTAATTAGGCAAATGAGGTTAATTAAGTCATTGGGTAACAGTGGTTTGTTCTGTAACCAATCTGGGAAAAAGATCTAAGTGGTCTAATAATTTAGACCTTAGCTAGTTCCAGTAAAATAAAAAAATATGACTTTTTTATTTCTAGAAGAAAGGCATAATATGAAATACTGTGAAAATGCCATTTTTATGTTCGAAAACATTTGAAAAAGAATACAAATTTCACTGGATGGCTAATGATCGTCTTTATTTGTATATTTACAAAAATAGCAATGACTGAGATCTACTGTACCTAAGGTCGTTAAAAGTGTTTTTAATTATTTGTGTTAAGAAGAACGTAAATAAATGCATGAAAATGTGCATGCACAATATCATATGCATTTGTTTCATAAACATACATATACTGTACACATAAAGATAATAAATAAATTTAAAGCAA
This sequence comes from Danio rerio, assembly GCF_052040795.2. Classification (NCBI taxonomy): domain Eukaryota; kingdom Metazoa; phylum Chordata; class Actinopteri; order Cypriniformes; family Danionidae; genus Danio; species Danio rerio. Next base: position 40,345,933 of record NC_141040.1, read on the forward strand.
TATAATGAATCAAGATCACTGGTTGTCAAGTTGCTAGAACATATACGACCTTAGCCTATTTTGAAACCGCACCTAAGATCACAGGGAGCTTCTGTGTTCGCGAGAAATGCAAACGGCTGAAGTTTAAGGTAGAAGCAATGAAAAGTACACGTTTGCAAACCTACCAAAAGGTAGAAGCAATAATTCGGATAGGAGCAATAATGTGGAGAATATTGATCTTGTGATGAGCCCAATGAGCCTTACATCTAAAAGTAGAGCAAGGGTGTTCCTTTAGTGATATCGCTTTGACTCACACGTTGAAAATGGCGGACGTGAAACAAGAAACTGAGGAAATGATCGTGACGCGCGGCTGTCAATCAATATTGGTGGGCGGGGAGACCGCTCTCCTACGTCAAAAAATTCAATAAAGAAAGATTTATTAAAAACAGTACAATGAATCAAGATCACTAGTTGTCAAGTTGCAAGAAAATACACTACCTTAGCCAATTTTGAAACTGCTATGCGGTTAAAAAGCTTTCATCTCACCTAAGGCACCAAGTAAGCCAAGACTAGCACTGCTGCCACCTCACAAAATAAGTGCATGGCACCTTAGTATACAAGAATAACTGTAGTGTATATGTGTAAATGACTGTGATCAAACATATAGAAAAGGCTGTATTGTACGCAAGGATGTGCGACATGCGTATCTGATCTGATCTCTCACAAACATCCTGTAAATGCTAATGAAGTGTTCATACAGTTTCACTGAAAAGAGCTGGGAAGAAATGGATTTAAACGTCTGATGAGTCATACCGCACTTGAGATGTGCTAAGTGAATAATAAAGATGCATCCTGTGTGTTTTGAAGCTTATTTAGCCGGAATAGTTTAACCGTCTAAGGGATATCATCATATTGCTGTAATACCCATTAGCTTTAATAATAAAAACAAAAATGCAAGTGTAAAAATAGCAGTAGCTTTATGCTCTATTCAAATGTTATCCCAATGTATACATTTAAAAGACGATTCCTCCTCTGAAACAAAGCACATGAGGAGAAAAGGCTTTCCTGTGCACTATGAAGAATTATTATGGCAGGTAAGCTGTGTGACAGTGAGCAATGTAGCTAAATATTGAGCACATTTGTCTGGCTGGGGAAGCAACAAACCACGCAAACTTCTCCGGAAACACAAACCAGCCCTCATGAATACTGATGATGCACGCCAAAATGTGGACTGTTCTTAAACAGAGGGTTTTTCTTTGCTTCCAGATAATACGCCTCCGCCAAAGTCCTGGTGAAAGTGTTGAGTAGCACAATGATGGGCCGCCATCTGTCGTTTTCTCATTAAAGTGAGGAATATGTTAATGCATCTTCGCAGTCTTGCAGAGCTGCTAAGTCAAGGACAAAATTAGATCGCTTCCAACATTGTTATCCATATGTCAAGTATTTCTCTTTTTATTGGCTGATTGAAACTTTATTTGCGATTTCTACAGTATAGCTTGATAAAAGATGAAATGGACAAAGAATTTTTAATCGGTAAAGTAAAAGAGCTTTTAGCATAACGTACTGTGTTGATTTGGTTATGAAAAAAAATTAAATGAATCTGTCTAGAAAATAATAATGTAAAACATATGTCTATTTGTCTTTCTGTCTATCCATAATTTAAATATCTGTCTGTATATTCATCCATTCATGTTAATAATCCATCTATCTCTCTTTCCAACTGCCTGTCTATATTTCCATCCATTCATCCAACTTATTAATGTTAGTAATCCATCCATCCATTCATTCATCTATAAGGGCTGTGCGAAAAATTGAAATTGAATCACAATCGCGATTTGAAGCATTGCAATTAGCTAATCGCAAGAAGCTGTGATTATATAATTCCCCCCGCCCAGAGTAAATGCATGACTGCCGTCTGTGTGTGACAGTCTTACTAGCCAATTGAGTAAGCACACTTTCATTCTGCCCAATCAAAATTGCTCAACCAAACTATGCGGAACATCCACAATAAAAACAAACAAACAGGAAAGCGCGGACAAGATGAAATCTGCCACTTCAGAAGCATTAATAGACAAATTATTATTAAAAAAAAAAAAAATCAACTTGGTAATATGGGAATGTCTTGGTTTCAAAGTCACAGACACCAAACAAAACCTGGTAATTTGAAAGAGCTCTCGAAGAATTGTTGCCACAGCACAAGAAAACACATCAACTAGCACCTAAAAAGCAAAGTGAAACTCAATCTAGTGGCAATCAAAGTACAACTTCAAAGTTGTTTGCTTATCTAAGTTATTGTATCTATCGTACAGTAAGTAATCAAATAATATCTATCTGTCTTTCCAGCTGTCTGTCTATACATCAATTCATCCATCCATATCAATAATTTTAATAATCCATGTTTCAGTCTGTATTTCCACCATCCATCCATCCATCCATCCATCCATCTTAATAATGTTAAGAAATCCATTTATCTGTCTGACTTTACTTCTTTTCATCCCACCATAAATCTATATCATGCAATATAACTAAATATCCATCTGTATTTCCATCCATCTGTCTTCATTTATATTGACCCATCCATCCATCCAACCATCCATCCATCCATCCATATCAATAATGTAAATAAATCATCTATCTGTCTATATCTATTTCTATCTATCCATATTAATAATGTTAGTAATCCATCTATCTGTATGAAAATGTTTATTTATCTATTTATCCATCCAACCAACCATTCATATCAATACATTAAATAATCTATCTTTCAGTCTATCTGTTTTCCGTCCCTTTCATTTCTATCCATCCATCCATTTTAATATTAAAAATCCATCTTTTTCTTACTGACTACATTTCCATCCATCCATCCACCCATCCATCCATCCCAATGTAAATAATACATCTATTTGTCTATCTCTATTTCCATCCATCCATCCATCCATCCATGGATCCACAATTATAATGCTAATAATCCATCTGTCTGATTATATTTCCATCCATCCATATGTAAATAATCCATCTATTTGTCTATCTCTATTTCCATCCATCCATCGATAAATCCAAATAATGTAAATAATCTAAATATTGATCTGTTTTCCTTCCATCTATCTTTTTTCCATCCATGCAATGACATCTTATACAGTAGGGACACACACATAAACACAGTTAAAGAAATTTACTTTAGTCCCGTTTCCTTCTGTAGAATCACCGCACATACAAATTTACATGTAGCATGCATCTTGTGTGCCAACTCAGTTCAAACTCACTTCAAATTGTAAGAACTGAGCTGGAATATAAAATGGATTCTCAGTTCAATTATGTACGGTGCACAAGCATATTGTACTGTTGTGTTTGTGCATGTCTTGCACTTAAGCGGTCACCTCAGGGCAGACCACGCCAGGATAAGACATTCAGGTTTGTTTTGGCAGCAGGATTATTCTAAAGCACTGTTTCTTCAGACCAATACTGTACGTCTGTCTGTGTGAAAAATCCTCTGCAAGCATCTGCAGACAGCTGTGTTTGCCATTCTCTTTTCAATGAATTTTCAATGGGCTCCTCAAAAGGTCTCTGAGATATACAGTATCAGACGGTTCAAAGCTAAGATGGAGGAGAAAAAAAATAGCTCAGTGCTAGTTCTGGCACTCTTACGTCATGGACTATCTGGAGGATGGTGCAATGTATGACTCAAAGCTTTTTCATTCGAAATTTGCTCATTTGGCGTTCTTCCTAAGCCAGCAGAAGCTTTCAGCTCTAAATCATTGATGTTGCTACGAGAAAAAAAAAAACAGTCTTCAAATCAGATAAAACAGATAAATGATTCAAATGTTTTTTTGTGGAGAAGCGGCCTCAAATCAACAGCTTTAGAAATCTCAGCTCTCCTGAGTGCATTAATAATACACGATGACCCACTTTTTGGTCTTAAATTAAGACATAACATGACTGCAGATCTGCCCCATCAGTTTCTTTACATCAGGAGTGAGTTATACACAGGAGGTTTGACAGTAACAATCTATGCTTTATGTTTGTATAGAACAGGACAAGCTGTATTTCTTTTTCAATGCTACCTCAGCATAATGTAACCAAACATTTAGTTATATTAGACAAAGCATTCAGTTCGCCCCACTCATAAGGGTCACAAAAATGCTAATTGTACTTATGCAACAAAAGTGCTTGTAAGAAGAAGTGTAAATGAGAAGTCATTTATCCTGGAAGAAGAAAAAGTAAGAAAAAACAGACAATGTTCATTGAGGCTGCTAGCATTTCACAGTCATTTTCACCAGTGCATTAATTAAGATTATAAATAAACATTTCTGAATGCCATGCACCCAGATGCCTAAACAGATATAGTTTGCTTTTTGCCATATGTCATGATCATTTTGCCATTGAATATCACAGGTTTTTAAAACAACAAATGACTGCATCATCTATTGTAGAAACTTAAACGGTTTTGCAGCATCCGGTCACGCACCAGGAGAATGAAGGAAAGTTTCTTCCCTCAGACTATCAGGCAGATAAACACTTAGCACACCTCACACAAACTCTCTCCATCTCCCTCACTGCAAACCATCGAGATGTAGCATGCACTGCACTTTAACCAATCCATACTTAAAACAATATTGCCCACAATAATTTACCCCAACAGTCAGACTATGGTCCAGTCCCAATTTAGCCCTTCTCCTTGTCCCAATTCGCTTTAGCTTGAAGGCGTAGGGCTAAAGGGAAGGGGCCCCTTCAAACAAAGATTTTTCAGGACCACGCTCGAAACCAAGGAGTAAAAAAATTTCCCAGAATACACCAGCCACAACGGCAGCGTAGCTCTACCCAGAAGTAAAAAGATCCACAAATTAGTATTTTTTGTCATTATTACGTATTTTTTCAACAAACAAGCACGTTTTAATACATTCATAATCGCATTCGTTTTTTACTGTCATGCTTTAAAAAAAAAATGCTAAAATAAAAACTGCTAATTTTTTGCTATCTATAATCCACAATAATAATTCCTGTATAGTAGTCCCACAACATTCTGACAATCGATGACACTCGAATACCCTGTCAGTGGCTGGGAATGAGCTTTTTACATTGTCTGCTATAATGTACTTTTTTTTTTTGTGTGTGTGTTTATATAGATGAATATGGCCACATTGTAAATACACAGTATAGTTACGATTTTATTGCCACATTATATGGTTATGATATAATGACATGATATAGGCCTTCAGTGTTTTCCTGAAGCTAAATACCAACACATAAAGTAACAGAAATATCTACAGCAGTCTTCATCGCCAATCTCATATGAAGCCATGGCATATGATGATGTGTGGAGGTGTTGTGCTGGTGTTCCATTTCTTAGGGGTAAAAAAAAATTTGAAGCCTTTCCCCTTCACACTCTGTTTCAAGGGCCAAGGAGAAGGGGTAGAGATACAAAAATAGAATTAGGATTGGGCCTATGTGTACACCTATTCATTGCCTTCTACGTTTCACTATCACTATCAACATTGTCAATTGTACCTTGTTTTGTTTTTTGGAAGTATGGTATTTTATTTTGCACTGTCTGTATTCTGGAACACATGCTGCTGATTATGTAACAATAAAAAGGCATTTGATTTGATTAAACATTAAACTTCTAAAACCAAAATAGTAGACATGTGAAGCCTATTCATAATATTACATTGCTTTCCTATGTATTATATTCATGATGAAGCCACTTGAATGCAACTAATGAAATATAGTCAACAGTGTAATAACCCAGATTCAATAAATCATTCCTTTCCTTTCCAATATTTTGACAAAAAAAGTACTGTTTTTATTTAAAGGCCACTTTGAAATTACAACAGTCATAGTTGAATGTGCTCTACAACGTATTTTCACACAAATAATCTCAAATAAGGGTGACACGATGGCTCAGTGGTTAGCACTGTTGCCCAACAGCAAAAAGGTCGCTGGTTTGAGTTCCGGCTGGGTCAGTTTGCATTTCTGTGTGAAGTTTGCATGTTCTCCCCATGTTCACGTGGGTTTTATCTGGGTGCTCCTGTTTTTCCCACAGTCCGAATACATGCGCTATATTTAAAATGAATACACTAAATTGCCAGTAGTGTATGTGTATGGATGTTTCCCAGTAATGGGTTGCAGCTCTTTATTCACCTCTGATGAATAAAGAGTCTAAGCCAAAGGAAAATTAATGAATGAATGAATAATCTCAAATACACAGAGAAGCAACCAAACCATGTTCCAAGATCCCAGTTTTTATTGCCTAGTTTGACCTTCAGCAGATGGTCTTAACCACATCTATATAAAGGCATTGAGTTGCTGGCATGTAATTAGTTTGATTACATGTGATTACATGCGGTATTTGCAATGAGCAGTTGAATGGTTGACACCTAATTGACCAGTGAGTGTATATAAAGCCCTTTATATGGTCTAAATGGCATTCAGATGGAAGAATGAAAAGCATCATTCAATACATTTCTATCACTTGTGGTTGGTTTAAGAAGCATACATGTAAGTAATCAATTTTACAAGCTGTCTCTCTTCATTAATGGTCGTCAGCTGGGTTTTCATCACTCTGTGTTGTTGTACATTTTAAAGTATCGAATGGGAAATTAATAATGGAAAGCCAGATTTTGAATAAAATTCCCTTAATAAGCCAAAAATGTTTTCACGCTCGCTTTTTGGACTGCAAAAAAGGTTAATGTGAATACTGAGCTATGGAAATGCATTTGCCAAATAAACTCTGACACATTCTGGTTTTATGCCATTATTCTTGCCTTGCTTACTGTCCCCATGTGGAAAGAACCTATATGAGGATATGTGCACATATATGAAACCTATATGCTGTATAAATGCACATGTCTGTTCAGTTCAGTCATCAGAAGTTAACCCCTAAATTGACACAGGTAAAAAAAAAAGATTCAGCTTCAGTCATGTTCATGTTGTGAAAATGTCCACTGTTGATTATATTCGACTTCTGTTTTCAGTAGCGATTTCAAAACTTTTAATATGGGAAGTCCTCAGCTATGCAGAGGTTATTATTAATCAGAAATTGAGTGTACAGTTTTACGTTAGGAAATGCATTCTTACAAACAGTCGGCAAGTACCGGAGAACAGATGTAAAAAAGTGATCAAATGTTGTTTTCAGTCAGGCTCATGTAAAAGTCATATTTAACTCGTTTAGTTTTGCCTTCATTCATTTTTGATTTCATGCGTGACATAAAGCACGAGTCTTCAACACATGATTTATTTACAACATGCTTATAAACAAAACAGTTTAACTAACTAATTTCTAATATCTACTTTTTTATCTTTCCCATGGTGACAGTGAATAATATTTTACTAGTTATTTTCCAAGATAGTTGTATACAGATAAAGTCCCTTTAAGTATTCTATAGTCTTTGATTTAGATTAAAGTTTAATTTAAAGGTTATACTAGGTTATGTTAACTAGAAAAGTTTGAATAAATAGTCAAGTTATTATATAACTGGTTTGCAGTGTAGACAATCAAATAATATACAGTAATTACTTCTTAAAGGAGGCTAACAGCACTAACTTACTTTTTTTTTATTATTAAAAACAGATTTTTTCAGGAAACAAACTGTATGGAATAAGAGTTATTATGACTCCAAATGAATTATTTATGTTTTATAGGAAATACTGTGAAAATCTTTAAATCTCTATTAACTGCATCTGTTTACAGATGTAAAAATGTGCCTTGATGTACTTGAATGTTAAAAGTGTGTTATCCTACAATGCAAATTGAGTTGTTAAATAAATGAACATGGAAGATTATGTTGAGTTTAAGTTATTCAATCAGCTTGTTTATGAGGACAGGGCAGCACGGTGGCGCAGTGGGTAGCGCAATCGCATCACAGCAAGAAGGTTGCTGGTTAGAGCCCCAGCTGGGTCAAATGGCATTTCTGTGTGGAGTTTGCATGTTCTCCTCGTGACGTGGATTTCCTCCAGGTGCTCCAGTTCAAAAACATGTGTTAGAGGTGAATTAGGTAAGCTAAATTGTCCGTAGTGTATGAGTGTATGGGTGTTTCCCAGTACTGGGTTGCAGCCGGAAGTGCATCTGCTGCATAAAACATATGTTGGATAAGTTGGTGGTTCATTCCACTGTGGTGACCCCAAATTATAAAGGTACTAAGCCGAAAAGAAAATGACTGAATGTTTAGAAAGATTGATGCATAAAAAAATGACTTTGATTAACTGTTTAGGTAGTTTGTGATGTATTTTAAAGTGTGCTCCCTAAAAGTACAAGTGGCCCCTGCCCGGCCCCCCCAGTTACTCTAGTCTAGAATCGCCAGTGTTAATTTGATGCAAATTTAATACCTGATTCAAAAAGCTTATTTAGGCCAGTATGCCTAATAAATGCAAAATTAAATATGTTTTATCAGTGGTGTAGTGGAGGGTATACGCAGGCAACCTGTGACAACGGGTTGGTGCGGGTATTCTGTATACCAGTGGTCCCCAACCTTTTTATCACCGCGGACCGGTCAACGGTTGTCAATTTTACAACGGATCGGTGGGGTGGGGGTGGGGTGGAAATGGGGGCTGCGCTCGTGCATCCAGGTTAATCATGAACAACTCAGTGCGCATGCGCTAGTTGCACTATCGCGGTCTGATTGTTTCAATCAAGGTTTATATGCATCAAATACATAACATCTGTGCCAAACATCTCAACTGACGAACATATTAACAATAATAAAACCGTATAGCCGAATTAAATGTATGCATTGGCATGTTACAGCCCAAATGATTATGTGAAACTCCATATAGATACATATTGCAATGATTTTGGGTACTTACTTAGCGATGCACGCACACATAAAATTATATGCACAGTCCTTAAATGCTTTGCTGATTTGGACTCTATAATACATGTTTTATAACTTTAAATTATCAACAACCACTATGTTCTTCCCGCTCTGTGGTGGATTTTGGCATAGTCCATTTCACGTGAGATGGCAGGGGTGAGTGGAAGTAACCAAGTCGTGGGGGAAATATTTCTACAGCAATAATTTATGATTTCTTATGTGGCCCGGTACCAATTGTTCCACGGAACGGTACCAGTCCGCGGCCCGGTGGTTGGGGACCACTGCTGTATACCACTTATTTATTAGGCAGCTTTGAGTAAATCTCCTCTGATGTGCATCATTCAGTAGTGTCCTGCAGTGGCCAAAATCATGACAGTCCACCACAACCAGTCATATAAATGTCACAGTGATGATTCAGTCAGGACCGTGGCACCAGCTTGCATTAAATATATTCGATGATTGTGCCTGATGCGCCTGCGCCCACTCTGTCTCCCGCACCCCAGTAATTTGAATCAGTACATAATAACAAAAACAACACCTTACAAATAAAGCAGCAGGTTTTTACGATCAGAAATTTCTCAAACCAGTAAACCCTCCATGTAAACTTTTCAGTCAATGGATTCACTAAACAAATCCGTTCAAATAGCTAATTCAAAACGTCTCTGATACAGAGAAAACCAGACCACTTTAATCAGAGATTACAGAGAGTCACGTTTTTAGATTGTGTGTGCTATCGGAATATAAATAAGTATCCTGTGGATCGAGAGGCACATATGAGTTGCAATATCAGCCCAGTTGGTTCTGTAACATTAGTAATACTCAGAGTCGTTTTTTGTGCACATTATTTGACAATAAAATAAGTCTCACCCAGTTTTTCCAGATGCACACCCAGAGTCTCTTTTTTGGCTACAATACTGCTAGACACCAAAAGAGAATGGCTATTTGCTTGAGCTGGGTTGCTGTGTTTGAAATTACAGTGTTGTGCTATGAAGAACAATGTTATGACAGGCCAGGAGCAGCAGTGAAACAGTGAAAGTGCATGCAATTAAAACGCAGTAGAGTGCCCTACTATTAAATTGATCTGCCCAATAAAATGTATGTATGCCATGTATGTCTCGATTACTCACCAATGTTTAAACATTAGCTTAATATGCATTACCGCAAAAATCAATGAATACTAAATCATGCATTTTTACTATTAGCAATTCATAATTGTGCAAATAAATGCAAAGCACATCAACATCGGTATCCTTTCTCATAGCCTAAATGAATCCGGGGCCTAATTGCACTGATAGCGTTCTCTCCAAAGGGAAGCGATAAATCAACTGAAGAGTCACATGCTTGTCTTTTACGAGACAATTCAGCCTTGCATTATTGCATGCATGGCATCATAAACAGGCCATCATTCCTGCACGCATAACGCTCCCTGTCGGCCTGTAAAAATCACAGAATTAGTGTACGCAAGAAAAATAAATGCATCCTGCTGCATGAACTTCATCTGAGGAACCAATCTGAATCTATTTTGCGATTGGAATTCAAACAGTATGGTTGCTTTAGCACTGAGCAGCCATTTACAGATGCACACATCCATTGGCTGGGACTATGAAACGCATTATGTAAAGTATTCAGATGTCGTCTCCCCCTAGAAGGAAAAAAAGCCATGTGTTGGAGGAGATATTACAGAGAGGGAAGTCTCGAGGCTGCAGCAGAACTAATCCAGTTTGTTTCACCACTAAAAGAGAAGCTATTTTGCGCCACCACCATCAGCTTGGGAACTGCCAGATAAGCACATGTATGTTGCTTGTTTTTTTGTGGTGGTGGTCCCATGAGTGAGAAATTATGGGAAAATGTGACCAAGCCCCGCTTTTGTAACTCATGCTTTTGACAGCGGCTCATTTAAACTAAGTGCGTACAGTTAAGATGTTTATGTGGAAATGGAGCTCGACTACAGCAGCTGTGTCTTAATTACCCAAGTTCCACCTCACTATACATCACTGTCGGCACAGGGAAAACAAACAGTGACCAAATGTCAATGTGAAGGTGAATTGAAAGCTCATTTAGAATGAATTTTCTACTTCATATTGAAAGATTCGGATTTATGCCTTCCAATCTGTCTCAGGATGAACTTTTATCATTTTCTTATAATGCTGTTTCTCACTATTTTTATTAAAAATGATTATTTGATTATTTAAATGAGTGTTTAACTCTGAAATGATCTTAACTAATGAATTTGTCTCTTTGTAACTATTTTCAGGAGCCACCAAACTAGGTCAGAGGTCACGGAGATCTTAAGTGGAACTGAAGAGCTAAGGACTGGAACCAACTGTTTCTAGTTATTTCTATGAGTTAATACTATCTCAAATGTCTAAAGTGATTTTACTATTTTTTATGGTTGATTCTTTTAAAGTGATTCTACTTCTTATTCACGATAGACTATGTGTAGTAAGGGTATAACTACCTAAATGTAGATTATACCAGTTTTTAACCAGTTTTGATAAAGACAGCTGAAAGTATACTCAGCCTTGGGTAAGGAACAGATTGTACTTTAAGTGTGTGTGTTCTATTTGATTGTGGATCCGTTTCACAGGTATGGAGTCAGCTCTAAAAGTCTAATGGATATCTGATGTTTATATGCTTCAGATATACATGTGAAAATGTTCCTAGTCTATCTGTGTTTTAATCAATCAGTTTAGAAAACCTATATGTATGACGCAGTTACTGACGTTATGTGTGAGAATAATTGTTATTGATTTGTGATTGTAAGCAGAGCGGCCTATATAGGAACTCATTGCAAACTATCTTTAGTAAACTTTATTTATTTATTTCAATCTCTGACTCCAGCTCTTCTTCATCTGACAGACTAATCATTCTTTGGGTTAAAACTGTAAATTACCCTTACAATATTGTAAAGGAAAAACTAAATCTATCTAAAAGTACACAGCACATTTCTGGAGTTGAAAAATTAGGAGTTATGCAAAAAAAAAGTGTAAAAGACTTACATTTTTGGAGTTTATTTTTAAACTCCAACACAATTTTGTGTTATGGGGTAAATCCCTGCTTTGTTGTATTTTCAAGTTCATTCACTGGTGTTTAGGAACATACTTTAACTTCCTACCTCTAGTTAAATTTTTAGAAACTCCGCCATTACACAACCCTGCTGAGCAGCACATGAGAACTGGAGTTATGTTCTTCATTGTGAGGTAGATAAAAGAGCATTGTTATACAATTCTAAAAGCTTTTTCCAAAATGTTGGATATTTTGTGACAGAATTTTGCTGTAGCTGTTTTGTACTGTCACTAAGTATAGGATGATAACCATTTTGAAGGTATACATACCGCGGTTTGGAAAAGTCAAGGTTTAAAAACCGTCAAATTTTTCTGCAATTCCGTTCCTAAAGTATGTGTACGATTTTTTTATTTACTTTTTTTGTGTTGTTTTTTAGGACAACAATATGTCCAGCAGAAAAGATATCTAAAGATGCCCTTTTAAATTGTAAATAAATCTGTGTTCTTAAAACAAATGAAGACAGCAGATGTCAATGATTCATTTAAATTATTTAGCCTGACATGTTTACTGCTCCAAAATATTTTAAATGTATCTCAAAATAAAATATATTGTGTTTAAAGGGGGAAAAAGTTTTAGTTTTTACTCAGACATTTGAAAAGAATAAATTTTAGAGCAGTAATCACAATACAGTGGAACCGTGAAACAGTTTTATCCAAGGTTATCATCAGAATCATATACCGGCCTGTGACGGTAGTGACTGCATGTGGCGAACTTAGCATCTAACATTAGTTAGCTTTTCTAACATGGCTGTTTTGTGCAGTATTTTAAAAAATGTTGTGGATGTGAACAAGCTTCTACAGTAGCTAATAACCTTTTCCTTCTCTCTGTTTCTGAAAATGTGTGTTCTGCTGTCAAAAAGAAACGGTACTTGATCAGATGAAGAAACTAAGCAAATAGGCTAACTTACACAACGAGATATAATGTTAATATCTTTCATATGGCAATACAGCTTTGTGTCTGTAAGATTTAACATGTGTAATATTGCTCATGAAATGTTTTGTATTGTAACATGATTTAGTTGTGACCGTAAGAGTATGCTGTTGTAAGCTATATATACATTACATTTTGTATTACATTTTATGACACTAACATTCATTGTAAAATTACATTTATCTCTTTCATTACAAGTCACGATGCTGATAAAAGTGAAATTTGGAGGCTAGAAAAAATATTAAACTGGAAGAAGTTTCTTTCTTAAATTTTCTCAGAAATTTTCCCTATACGTTGGTGTTATGGTGTAGTCCAGCAGAAGTTTGGTTGATACCAAAGAATACAGCATTGAAAGTCACAGATGACCATGGCATAGAGCTGGATGAGCATGTATTTCCATAACTTGCAACAACCAAAGAAACATATCATTATCCATGCATTGTGACAGTGTCCATGCAAGAAATGTAAGTTACATTACAAAATAACGTTAGACAATAAATGCATTTTAAAGCATTAAGAAATATATACAGTCATTAGATTTATATAAATATATATAAAATGTACTGTGTAGATTGTTTTATGCAATTTTACAAAGCTATTGGTTTTAGTTGGCACTACAGCCTTTTAACATTCTGAAATGCCTGATTACTGTGAGTCAATTATACCCGACTAAAGTGTGTTCCACTTCCACATAATAAATTTAATAAAAATCAGAATGATTACTATGGAGGACAAAACCTTCAGGAGCAATAAATAAATAAATATGCAAATATATAAATAAATGAGTAAATAAATCCATAAATCCCAGCACAAATAAAACAATAAATAAATAGATATGCAAATAAATAAATCAATTTATATAAAAATCCACAAATTCCTGCATAAATTAATAAATAAATGAATTAATAGTGCGGGCAGATAAATTATTAAATAAATTACACAAATGTTGGGGAATAAGAAAATGCTAAACTGAAAGTTGAATTTTACCCCTTTCATTTCTTGAACACAGTTCGTTATTTAATTTTCCTTAGGTCAACATTCTGATGAGAATGAATGAATAAACATTAATAATTTATTTAATTATTTACCTGCCCGGACTATTAACTATTTATACATTTATTTATATAGGAATTAGTTGAATTTTATATACATAATTATTTATTTATTATTTTATTTATGGAGGAATTTATGGATTTATTTACTCATTTGTTTTTGCAGGTTTCGTCCTCGTAGACGAAAGTCCTCGTAGTTCTCATTTTCATAGATTACAGAATGTTATTATTTAAAAAATATCACTGCAGTAAAAAATGAAAGACAATAACAACAAAAAAAAAAACCCTCATCAATTAACATCCAAAAATGCATTGCATTTATCCTACTTTCTATTTGATAGAATAAAGTTCCGTAGTATTAATTTGCAAAATAAAAAATGAATGAATAAATAATAAATATAAATAATAAATTAGTTTATCTATTTTTTATTTATGAGTAAATGAGTGTATTTATTATTTTATGAGCTTACTTATTATTTGAGTAAAATGTTATTATCACTGGTTTTATATATTTCTTTATATATTCGCGCTCTGCTCTAAAATTTATTTTAAAAATATTTTCTGAGATTTTTCTGCGTTGTGACTGAAAAACCTGAGTTATTCCACCAAAAAATTGATTTCTTTAAAAAGTGTGTTATTGGTAAAAAGGCCACAAAATATAATTAATTGAGATCAAAATCATAACAGAAATGTATTATTTAAAAGTATATCAGTGCAGTCAAACATTAAATAATAAAAAACATCAATAATCATCCAATAATCCATTGTACTGATATCCATAAGAAAAATGACTGCATTGTGCACAAATTTCTACTTGATTTCATTATTCATTTTTTAGTATTATTCATTATTTAGTATTTATTTGCCAAAACAAACAAACAAACAAACAAACAAATTAATAAATTAAATAATTACTTACATATAAAATATTGAGAGAATGTATATTATATATAACCACACAACATGACAATATGTAACATTTTATAATATAATATGATATATAATATGGTAGCACAGTTGCGCAGTGGGTAGTACAATTGCCTTACAGCAAGAAGGTCGCTGGTTTGAGCCCTGGCATTTTTGTGTGGAGTTTGTATTGTCTCCCCGTGTTTGCGTGGATTTCCTCCAGGTGTTCCGGTTTCCCCCACAGTCCAAAGACATTCACTAGGTTAAGTGAATAAGCTAAATTGTATGCAAGTGTGTGCAAGAGTGTGTGGGTGTTTTCCAGTGTTTGGTTGCGGCTGAAAGGGCAGCCGCTGTGTAAAACATGTACTGGATAAGTTGGCGCTTCATTCTGCTATGGCGACTACTGATTAATAAAGGGACTAAGTCAAAAATAAAATGAATGAATGAATGAATTATATAATATTATAAATAATGTTTATATTTTAAAATGAAAATAATCCCATAATATTACAACATACTAAAACTGGAATGAAAACATAACACAAACAAACATTCAGCAAAACTACTCATTGAATCATGCTTGTAAGTAAATAGTGACATTGCCATTTTCTGCAACTTTGCGAAGGTGACGGACTGTGCCCTGACCTGACCTATTTTTGGCCCGGACTTAACAGAAGATGGATTCTGTTCTTCAGATCAGTCGATACTGGATTCCCTCGGCCATTTGTAGTCATTTATCTTGCAGCTACTTGATGTTTGAGGCAGTGGACCTGTGCTCATGTGGGAGTTTTATTATGAATAGCCAGATCATTTGTCCTCTACTATCTGGCTGTATCACACTTTCAGCCCTCCTGTTTCAGTCCATGTAAGATTGGGACGATTAAACATTCCAATACATTACAAAGAAACTGCAATAATTATTTGGTTAAAATCTAATTATATAAAAACCTCATCAATATAAAAATTGCTAAAACATTACATTGCACTGGAAAGAATGACCTACATTAGGTTAACTACAAGGGCCAAACTAATTTGGGACCTGTACAGTGTCTGAAACAAAATCAAACATTCTGGAACAAGCAACACATACCTCACAATACTGATTAATATATACAGTTCAAGTCAGATATATTAGCCCCCCTTAGATTTTTTTATTCTTTTTTTTAAATAATTCCCAAACAATGTTTAACAGAGCAAAGAAATTTTCACAGTATGTCTGATAATATTTTTTCTTCTGGAGAAAGTCTTATTTGTTTTATTTCGGCTAGAATAAAAGCAGTTTTTCATTTTTAAAAAAACATTTTAAGGACAAAATTATTAGAGCCTTTAAGCTAATTCTTTTTTATTTTTTATTTTTATTTTGATAGTCTACAGTACAAACTATCGTTATACAATAACTGGCTTAATTACCCTAACCTCCCTAGTTAACCTAGTTAAGCATTTAAATGTCACTTTAAGCTGTATAGAAGTGTTTTGAAAAATATCTAGTCAAATATTATTTACTGTCATCATGGCAAAGATAAAATAAATCAGTTATTAGAAATGAGTTATTAAAACTATTATGTTTAGAAATGTGTTAAATAAATCTTCTCTCCGTTAAACAGAAATTGGGGAAAAAATAAACAGGGGGGCTAATAATTCTGACTTCAACTGTGTATATATTATATCCTGTTAAACCCAAAAAGTTAAGGTAACTCAAACCATTTGAGGAAGCCAATTGCAACAAACCTTTTAAGTTAAAAAAAATGATCTTTATGAGTACTGCATGTGAACGTATTCCATGACTGTTGGGTTTTACAGATAATATACAGGGTGGGCCATTTATATGGATAAATCTTAATAAAATGTGAATGGTTGGTGATATTAACGTCCCGTTTGTGGCACATTAGTATATGTGAGTGGGCAAACTTTTCAAGATGGAGGGTGACCATGGTGGCCATTTTGAAGTCGGCCATCTTGGATCCAACTTTTAGCTGCGTCCCAAATCGCATACTTATGCACTATTCTACGCCATTTTGTAGTATAAATAGTTTAAGTAGTGTGTTTACACTGAAAAGTCTAAAAATAATAAGTGCACTTTAATTACCCTGATGATGCACTCATTCAGCAGCTAAAATTAAGTGTGTAATGATGGACACTTCACGCACTTAACGACCGCAGGTTTGCTGACGTAGCGGAAGGGGCGGAGCTATCGGACGCACATGTTGAATAACTTTATTTATTTTGGATGGTGAAAGCAAAATTCTCCTACGAGAGTGATTATAGCGCCTCCCGATGGTTAATGCGGTTATACTCACGGCAGGTATTATTTGCTAATTCAGTCGTTCATTTCACTGATTTGGCAACCGTCAAACATCATCAGGAAAATGGTTTGAATTTTCGCTTAGTAAAAAAACATTAGTGTGCCATTTGGGATGCCACTACATACATTACTATCCTGTTGAGTGTGTAAGTGCATAAGTACATAGTGCATGAGTGCATAGTGTGCCATTTGGGACGCAGCTTTAGTTTTTTTAATAGGAAAAGGGTCATTTGACACATCAAACTTGAGAATTTTACAAAAAAAAAACAATGGTGTGCATAACTTTATTCTTTCATAAGTTATTTACAAGTGTCTGACCACTTATAAAATGTGTTCAATGTGCTGCCCATTGAGTTGGATTGTCAATGCAACCCTCTTCTTCCACTGATAGCAACACCACAGGAGAAATGCCAGCACAGGCTTCCAGTCTATGTAGTTTCAGGTGCACATCTTGCATCTTCGTCAATGTTTTTCTGTGTCAATGTTTTTCTTTCTTTCTTTCTTTCTTTCTTTCTTTCTTTCTTTCTTTCTTTCTTTCTTTCTTTCTTTCTTTCTTTCTTTCTTTCTCTTTCTTTCTTTCTATCTTTCTATCTATCTATCTTCTTTATTAATTTATTTATGAAACTGCATGAACCATTTCAACAGAATATTTATAGGTCTACACAAATGCATTCACTTTTGTTTGATGGTGAAGAACTGTGTGAAAAACCACTGTTGCATATAGAAAAAGCCAGTCCGACGAGCGTTTAATCTGACATCAGACAATATATCTTTCCTTGCAATTCAATACTCCACCTCCAGAAATGCCCTGAATTGACTCTGTGCACTGCCAGCGGGTATCATTGTGTAAGGCGCTGTACAACAGAAGAATAATATAACCAACAATCAAGCGCTAAAGCAAGCGTTCAGAAGCAAATGCCAGAGCCCCATAGGAACGTTTCTTCACCTCGTTTTTTTTTTCTCTTTGTGCAACAGTAGAACTCGTGTTCACTTCTCTCCGCGACAACAGAATAAAAGTTCCAACCGAGCAATTTATCAAACCACAACATCAATACAAGCTCCCTTTGTATAGCGAGTGCTTTTAGAGAGGTGCATGCGATAATGGGAAAACATCGTGAAGCAGCATGTAGTCGACTTCAGACGTCGTCAGAATGCATAATCACAGTACTGGAAATAAGGAAACACTCTAACAAACAAAACCATTTTGAAACATTACCAGATTTCCCAAACAGAACATACTGAAGCACTGTTCGACAAAAAAAATGAAGCAATATCAATGGTTCATTGACATGCTCTGCATCTTAGGGGAGCATCTCTGCTTTATCACTTAAGAGAAAAATTAAATCTTCAAGCCACTATCTATTGATGTTTTGTCTTAATTTGAGACAGTTCTTTATCACATCTTAAGAAATAGAGGAACACTCCACTTTTTTGTTGAAAAATATTCTCATTTAATACTGCCCTTAGAGCTGAACAGTTTTACCATTTTTGTGTGGCAGAATAATGTTAAGCTTAGCTTAGCATAAATCATTGAATCGGATAAGACCATTAGCATCTAGCTCGAAAAATTACCATAATTTTTCTATTTAAAGCTTCTGTAGTTACATTGTGTACTAAAATAAAAAATGTAAAATAAAAAGTTGCTGCACTATTATAATATTATGCAGATTTCAACTGGTGCAATAGGACTTGGTGCTGGGGACTACCAAAATGGTAGTATAGTTCCAAGCCATATCAACCTAGAAAATAGTAATTTTTCTTCTTTTTTTCTCTTTCCATCTGTCTTTGTACACTATGTAACTACTAAGGGTGTCACGATTTAGATTTTTAATCGAAATCGATCGAAATTTATAATCAATTTTGATTATCGAATCAAAAAATAGAATCGTCGATGCTGCCACGCCCCCATGTCAGCTTGGCTTGCCAAGCGGGAAAAAAACATGCTTGTTGAAGTGCTTGTTAAACTGCAGACGCAGGAGACCCGTCGAGAGAACTTAAACCCTCTCCTCTTTCAATGAAGTCGCCGGTGTGTAAGCATTTTGGATTTCCAGTGAGTTATGTTGACAACGTTCGTGTTGTCGACAAAAAAAACACAGTTTTGCAAGCTCTGCTATGTACGTATTACGTACGGTTCGTCCGATAGACAACACCGGCATCGCGATCCTCCGCCCGCCCCCGTTGCAAATCCGCTAGCGAAAAGTACACACTCAGGCCCTGTTTACACTGTCTTTGTTTTTAAATGGCATTTTAGAACGACAACGATTTGACATCCACAGTGGCGTGTAGCATTTCTGAGCAGCCCTCCTTCCTCTCTGCCTCTGAAAATGCACATCACGTGACCACACAGACACAGATGCACATACAGCCTTGCGCTCGAGACAGCAGGTTCAGGCAGTCAGAGGACTGCTTCAATCTTTCACTCACTTATACTTAGTCATTTTAGCGAACACCTCAGATACTGTTGGCTGGATCCTGTTGGTTGTGCGTCTTTTTTACCGACGCCATTATAACGACACAGATCACTGCCTATTCACGAGTCCTGCAGAAAAAGTGATTGACAGGTGGTAATTATGTGTGTATCTTGCCTTTATTCATTTACTGTATGATTTGTTTATGGGTAAAACAAAGACCATGCAGGTCAGGTAGTTTAAACGGTAGGCTACAAATAATTAATTGGTCATTAATTAATTAATTATTCATAATCGAAAATCGAATCGAATCGTGCCTTTAGAATCGAAAATGTAATCGAATCGAGGATTTGGAGTATCGTGACACCCTTAGTAACTACAGAAAAATCAAGCTTTAAATAGAAAAATTATTAAAACTCTTTGGTCATATTGATTGAGATGCTAACGGTCTAATCTAATTCAATGATCTATGCTAAGCTAAGTGCTCTTACCAGACCCCAAGATTGGATGAATGGATGAGTAAAACTCATTTAAATTCATATAAATAGTGAAATATTTCTTTAAAGGATTTTAATGGTCCACTACGATATATTCTAAACTTTTATTGATGTGTAATATAGCTGTGTGAACATAAACAACATCTCTGAATGTGATACGCTCAAAGTTCAATGCAAAGGGAGACATTGGCTTTTACAGAGTTAGCTTAGCAAAGCCTACAGCGATCGAAATTTAGGGACTACAAAAAAATACATCCTGCGCAGTGAAGGGGCATGGCCATAGGCGCTGTAATGCATAGAAATCCAAAATATAGTCCAAATGCTGCTTTTTCCACAGAGCTTGTTCTGTTTCTGTATTTGGGCTTCCAAAGGACGCGACACAAAGAGAGAAGTGCTCACAGTTTAATTTAAATTATGTCCCAGAGTATTATAAAAAAATATATAGCTAGCATTTGACAAAGGACAGCTTCCTAAATCTCTCTCAGATCATTGCTGGATTCTCCTTCTACTAAAAACTCCTTAAAGGAGCAGCTCCAACAAGCAGAAGCTGTGGATTGTGTGCCACAAACTTTAGGTATTTTTAATTTGTTAAAATAGATCTGACATGAACAGTGTCTAGCATTAATGGTATGTTGTAGCAAGGATGTTAACAACGAGAAATGCTGTTTGGCACCGTTAACAACAAATTCATATTTATCCATCAAACTCCTGTAAACAGCCACAATCTTCACCAGCGCTGCAATGTCTCTCTATGCAGCTACTTTCCCTGCGTTCTACATCTCAAATTATGAACTCGCAAAAAAGATATTTGAATGTTTCATATTACTTACACATGCTTATTTCAGATATATGTGAAAGACATGTAACGCATTAAGTTAGCTAAAAAAAAAGCACAACTCACGTAACGTGTTGCAGCAGAAAAATTAATCAAAGCTCACAGAGGTCGCATTCCACATCTTGCGCTTTATTCTCCTGTCAACAGCGCCACTGTATATCACAGAAAAATAATTTAATTAGAGCATCAGAGAAAAAGGAAAATTGGTTCTCATATTACTGTACATGCGTCTACAGACTGTTCACACACACACACACACATACATAAAATGGCGATTCTCTCTTATAGGAGTCACACCATATTTTCACTTATTACAGACACTTGTCAGATTTAATTGTCAGGTTAATTCTTTTCATTTTCTGTCTGATTAAGACTTAAACAGATACTGCTAACAGCTACTCTGATTGACACTATTTAGACAGCAGATTCAAAACACATGCTTGTGGAGGCATGACGCTTTACTTGTGTAATGGGCCGATCCGCGAATCACAGTACATTATGTTAGCTGACCAATCAGAGCCTTTTGAGAGAGGGTGTTTTAGAGGGACTAGAAAATATATCAGCTGTTTTCATGTTAGCAGAGTAGCTGAATATAATCAAAGATATCTGAAAAAAACAATAGGATTTTCTACAAATAAAGCATGATTGCTTTGCATCTTATAAACAAAACCAAGTCTTAAAATTACACTCTAGACCACCACTTTAAGAATTTTTGCTGATTAAAAATATAGACAATCTGACAGTCGAGTCAATAAATATTATTTCTAGATGATTATTTGATATTATTTATATCTGTCACAACCATTCAAACGATTTATTGTTTGACTCTATTGACTGTGTCACAATGCTTCCAAAATAAGAAACATACAGTACAAGCTCTGAAACTGGTGACAAAATATCTGTCAAAACTATAACATTGACTAATATTTTTGAGGATTATGGGATACATTTTTTCAATGCAGTTCTCTTGAATTCTTGTGGGGATCAAGCTTCTAGAAAGTTCCCGTAGGCTAAGATTATATGAATAGAAAACAATCTTTCACTGTTGTCATACGGGCAGCAACAAAGTGTGACAGACGCCTGGAGCAGGTCTGACAGAGTGTGCAGTGACAGCTGCGCATCAAGGTCACAGCAGCGCATGAGGATCATTCACAATCACCAGGAATCAGACTTTTGGAATGTATCATTTATAAAACTTAATGACACATCACAATGTTCAGGCTCAGGATTCCAATGCATTTTTAAATAGGTGTGTAGGTATGTGTATGTTTCAAGATAATAATAATATATGTAATAATCTTATTTATTATTAATATTGTATTGATTCATAAACAATAATAATTACAACAATAAATAAATAAATAAATAATATAAAATAAAATATGAAATACATACATGAAAACATTAATTCATATATACAAATATTAACATCTAAAATTACACATTATATTTATATTGTAAACTTAGATATTAAATTAATAAAATAAATAAATAACAATCCAAATATTTTAGATTTAGTTTATACTGACTTAATCAGCAATAATAATAATACTGAAAATAATATTAGCACACTTAAAATATCCATGCATTATTATAAAAAACAATATATACACGCAAATGCAAATGTAATTTTTTTTTATATTTAAAAATCGTAAATTTCAATTATGGTGATGATAATGGCGATGATGATGGTGATAATAATACTACTAATAATATGAATACAAATAAAATTATAACAATAATATAATTTATGATAACAACAACAACAAAACAACAACAACAACAACAACTTAATTTTATAATTATTATAATAATTATTATTATTATTATTACATAAAATACTAACATATTTATTATTGTTATTATTATTTTTATTTAATTTTATTATTATTATTAATACTACAATATCATTAAAAACCTATTTCATTTTAGAACGATTTATTAGAGAATTATTGAATAAAATATAAAATTATAAAAATTTTATACAAAATAAATTAAAACGATAGAACACATTTTAGACCTCACTGCATATCCAGTGTCAAATAATACAACATAGTATAAATTGTTTCTGACACCTCTGTGCTTAGCATGTTCAAGTGTAAGAGAAAAAAACCTCCGTAAGCATGCAGCCGGATTTGCTGACCGGGCACAAGCCAGACTCTTGGGTCATGTATTTTTTAAGGCCTTCATGGAATGACAAAGAAAATCTCTACAAGCGATCATCAGCAGGGAAAACCCACTAGAGGAATCCCAAGTTTAGATGACTACTGTGCATTTAGTAAAACATAAAATCCATTATTGAGAGAATTCAGATGGAGTCAGAGAAACCATTCCCTCTACTAATTTACTAAAGTTAATTGTCTACTGTGTGAAGTGTGTTTTGTGTTATATATTAATGAACACAAGAACCATTTAAACAGATTAACAACAGTGCAGAGTTTTGACTTCTTTTTGAATTCTGACTTCAACTGTGTGTTTGTGTGTGTGTGTGTATATATATATATAAAAAAAAAATATATATATATATATACATACACACACACAAATACACACAGTTGAAGTCAGAATTATATTATATATATAGCTACAATAAATATATATATATATATATATATATATATATATATATATATATATATATATATATATATATATATATATATATATATATATATATATATATATACTGTAGCTACCGCGGAATGACCCGGCAAATTTTCATTCATTAATTTTCTTGTCGGCTTAGTCCCTTTATTAATCCGGGGTCGCCACAGCGGATTGAACCGCCAACTTATCCAGCAAGTTTTTACGCAGCGGATGCCCTTCCAGCCGCAACCCATCTCTGGGAAACATTCACACACACATTCACACACACACACACTCATACACTACGGACAATTTCGCCTACCCAATTCACATGTACCACATGTCTTTGGACTGTGGGGGAAAGCGGAGCACCCGGAGGAAACTCACGCAAAGGCAGGGAGAACATGCAAACTCCACACAGAAACGCTGTATATATATATATATATATATATATATATATATATATATATATATATATATATATATATATATATATATATGGCGACGCATATATATATATATATATATACAGTGTGTAAATTATATATTGACGATCAAGGGGGTCAACATTTTTGGTTTGTTTGTGTAATACATGCTTCAGTCATTTGTATTTATAATTACATCTAGTTTATAAGGAAAACATTTAAAATTTCAGCGTTTTGAGGGATACACTATCTAGTGTATTTTGGCCTATATTATTCTCTGATTATTTCTGATGTTACCATATGTCAGACTACAAAAATTTTGCATCTAGTTTGACTTTACTCTCAGGTTAAATGTACATACAAACACCTATTTTATGAGAAAACAGAGTCTTGTGAACACGATATCTATCGGTGCTCTATAGATCTACCAATTTCAGACTTTTTTCTTGAACATACTGACTGGCTGGATTACGCATTCACAATGGTTTGAACCCTTATAAAGGTGATCAAAAGTATATTTATATTATCAATTATTTTGATTATTAATATTACTTAAAACACATATCAGAGTAAAATAAATCACAACACTAAAGGACTGACCCCCCATGTTTTGACATCCTTCAGGGGGGATCAAGCGTTAATTAGGGGGGGTCAATACCCTCAGTAATTTGCACCCTGTATATATGTGTGTGTGTGTGTGTGTGTGTTTATATTTGTACACATACATACTGTATATTACAAATAAAGGTGAAATGAATTGAATGTTAAATTTTGGTTGTCATACCTGATGAATAAATGTGAGTATTTTACATCAATATGAAGATGGTTTAAGATGTTGGATTTTGGTCACTTTCTAACACAATCAATAATCAACGTCATTTGATGTTGTTATTGGGCATTAAAATAACGTTGTCTTTAGACGCTGGCTAGACATTGAATTTTGGTCACCTGATATCACAACCTAAATCTAACCTATCTAACCTTACATTAACAACATATGAATTTGTGTGCCTGCTGGGCAATAACTAAATGCATTACAGAATGTTACATTTAAACACACATGCACAAATCAGATGCAAATGCATCAGCTTTTCCCAGCGTAATATAATATAATCACTGCTTTTAAAAGGTCTGATTTTTCAGGACTCATTCCACAACTGGTTAATGTTAGTTACATACTAACAAGAACTAGTACATGTTAAACTATGATTAATAAATGTTGTTCATTATAATATACAACTGTATAATACTAATATACAAGCAAGTCATCAATAAGTTCAAATTTAGTGTCTTATAAGTAAATGTACATTTATGAACGTAATTTTTTGTTAACATTCATTCATTTATTTTCTTGTCGGCTTAGTTCCTTTATTAATCCGGGGTCGCCACAGTGGAATGAACCGCCAACTTATCCAGCAAATTTTTATGCAGCGGATGCCTTTCCAGCCGCAACCCATCTCTGGGAAACATCCACACACACATTCACACACATACTCATACACTATGGACAATTTAGCCTACCCAATTCACCTGTACCACATGTCTTTGGACTGTGGGGGAAACCAGAGCACCCGGAGGAAACCCACGCAAAGGCAGGGAAAACATGCAAACTCCACACAGAAACGCCAACTAAGCCGAGGTTCAAACCAGCGACCCAGCGACCTTCTTGTTGTGAGGCGACAGCACTACCTAATGCGCCACTGCCTCCCCCTTTTTGTTAACAATATAAGTTAATTAATTAAATAAAAACAACTCTCTTCTTGATTGGGATATACAGTAAAGCCAAAAAGTACATTATCCCACAACAATAAGCACGGTTTAAAATTAAAAAATTACAAGGGAAAACTATTTTTTTAATGACATGCATAGAGGAATTGCTCATCACAAAACTAGCAATGTGAGCTAACAACTATATATTGTTAGCTTTGATTTCCTTTGTACTTTAAAGGTGAGCAGAAGATGGTTCTTTCAATAATATTTGAAAACCTAACTGATCCCAAACTTGTGTATAAAACATAAAACAAGCTCATCTCAAATGACTCACAATCCATTTTAAACTCGCCGGTTTCGATTGAAATATCAAATGGCACCTCTTGCATTATTGCCGACTGGCAGGAAAATAAAATGCTGCATATTTAATGGAAATCAAGTGTAATATTGCTTTCGCTCATGCTCAGATTATGAATCAGAAATGTGAGTCCAAACAGAGACGGATGCATGCGTAAAGCTGTAAGGGACTGTGACAGGCCACTATTACATATTGAAATATTGCTCCATTCATCCACCGGCTTTATAAGCTCAGTGTTTTTCTATTCTGCCTGCTCGTACATCACTGTCAGCCGTGCTCTCCATCACAACCCCAATGACTGCTTTCTAAATCTCCGCTGAATCGCTCTGCATTTACGCGGGCTAGAAGTTGTCTGCCGGGTGGTCACATGAATGATCACGCTCTAATGAGAAGGACAGCAGCTCGAATTTTCCAAAAGCATGAAAGTATGTCACAAAACACAGTCCTTTTTGGTGCAACTCTGCTAATGACTCATTAGAGAAGGATATAGAAAATCATAGTTATCGCTATTAGGCCTAAAAACTATTTGGAGCACATTTCACAGCTTAAAATTCTTGTTTAGAAAAGCAGGGTTAAATAAACTACAGAGAAATAAAAAAAAGTCAAGGCAAAATATATATATAATTACTGCAAGATTGCACCAAATCCAGTTTTTTCGAAGAGGACTTTTATACGGTGACCGAAAGAGCTTAACATGCTGCAAACTGTTTAAGTAAACAGATGCAATTACAAAATAAATGACAGCAAATTGAGAAAAGATCATCAGTTTGACAACACACATGCTGCAAATACTCACAACACATTTAAATAAAAATAAATAAATAAAACACGCTGCATTTTCTCACAAGGCAAACCATTTATAAAATGCTCTGCATTTTCTCACAACGCAAACAATTAATAAAACGAGCTGCATTTTCTCACAACACAAACAATTTACAAAAACACGCTGCATTTTCTCACAACAAAATTGAAATGTTTCAAAGATACCCTAAAACGTGACGGACCCAGCTATTTAGGTTATGGTTATTTAGGCTAATAAATCCTAAAGACACAGGAATCTTGATCGGATGTTAAAATAAACAAACAAGATTCTTACCTTTCAAAGATAACCTACAACTTCACTGAGCAATAGTCATGGCACAGCGGCGTCCGTCACATTTTTTGGTCCCCTTGAAACATTTCCGTTCTGTTCTGTTTTGTGTGTGTTTTGAGAAAATGCAGCACGTTTTATACATTGTTTGCCTTGTGGTAAAATGCAGAGCGTTATATTAATTGTCTGCATAGTGAGAAAATGGTGAGTGTTTTATAAATTGTTTGTCCTGTGAGAAAATGCAGCAAGTTTTATAAATCGTTTGCATAGTGAGAAAATGCAGCACATTTTGTTAATTGTTTGCGTTGTGAGAAAATGCAGCACGTTTTATTAATTGCTTGCGTTGTGAGAAAATGTTATTTATTCAATTTGGGTTTGTTAGCTCAGCATATTAAGTGCAGAAATTTGACTCGGATTATTAAATTTGACAATCGGATTAGAGCGGTAGTTAATTCTAGCAAAAATAAAATAATATATATATCAAAACAACAGTTTGAGACAGTGATTCATGCTTTTGTGACCACTCTATTAGGTTACTGTAATGCACTGTGTGGAGTAACAGGTCAGCTGTTGCCCGATTGCAAATGGTGCAAAGTGCTGCAGCATGCCTGTTAACTGGTACTCACAAATATGACCACATTTCGCCATGTTGGCTTTGCTTAATTGGTTGCCAGTTCATTTTAGTATACAGTTTAAGATTCCTTTATTTGTTTTTAAATGTCTAAATGGTCTTGCCCCACCTTATATCTCTGAGTTGATATACACCCATATAAGCCACTCATTCTTTCAGGTCAGCTGATCAGCTTCTGACTAGGCCAAGAAAAACAAAGCATAAGCTTAAGGATCATGCCTTCTCTGTGGTAGGTGCTAGACTTTGGAATGATTTGCCGCTGTCTATTATACAGGCCTCCGTGTTCTCATTTAATTCAGTTTTTAAAACTCATTTGTTTTCATTGGTGTTTGACACCTGATCTTAATACCTGGTTATTTTAATGTATGTGTCTTTTCAGGTAGTTTAGCTATATTTTATTATGTATTTTTTAGAATATTATGCTTATTTTGTTGTATATTTTTTGCACAGCACTTTGGCTCACTTCTGTGCTTGTAAAGTGCTCAATAAATAAAGTTTGAATTGACTTGACTTGTACATTGAAAGTATATAGATTAGACAAATATGTTATTGCTGTATAATTTATTATATTTTTTTCAAAGTGTATTACATTATATTGAGTTTATATTATTCTTGTTGTATTTTTGTTTATGCATAAACTGAAAAAATGTATCCTTTGACAATTTGTATGGCAATGTTTAAAATTAAAATTGTTGTTAAAAAAATAATAATATATATGGAAATCAAACTTTTAATTGTAAATAATACTTTAAAACTATTTGCATAATTTGGCAAAATTGGCTGCAATTTAAGAAATCTGCAATTACAAATAAAATGTCAACAAATTAAGAAAAGATACCGCATATCGTCACAACTCAAACACATTTTTTTTTTAAAACGCGCTGCATTTTTATTTGCATATAAAAATATTTTTATATTTGCATATTAAGCTTAATATTGTGAGCTAGCAAACCCAAATTGAATAAACCGAAATCCGTTTAAGAAAAGAGTCATCATCTAGATTCTCCATAAAATATGAATATTGTTTTTCTAAAAATTATTTTTCTAAGGCAAGGCAAGAGTCACCCAGCCCCTTTATCCACTGAGATATACCAGGACTGTCTTCTTTTTCCCCAAGAACACACAAATACATGTTTAGCTTCCAGCAAACATAGATTAAGAGCAATCTTTCATGTTTGGTCAAATTAAAAGTTCACTGGACAAATATGTAATATACACAAGCAGGAATCAAGAGGAATTACTTTACCAATGATTTGACTTACAATATTCAGTATTTTTACCTAAAAACTATTGGCTTTAGAACACTCCCACATACAATGAAATAAAGTTCCTTTCTCTTGTTTACATTTACAGCATATATTAGGGATATTTGGGATAAATGATGCAACTTAACTGGAGTTTTATACTTTTAGCTTGTATTTAATTTAAATTCAAAGTATATTTGTGTTCTATTACTCCAGTCTTCAGTGTTTTGCGATCTTTAATCATTATAACAGTTCTTACTATTATTAGTGTCACATTTTATGTTTTTAAGGAAACCGATATACATTTATTCATTCCTAGAAAACTAGAAAGTTCCTTATTACAATCAACAACAAAAAATAAAAAAATAAATAACTTCTTGAGTTATTTTAATTAGTTAATCACTTCGTGATTCTTGACAAAACTATATTTTTGGCAGAACAAAAATATTGTATGGGTAAAAATTATAGATTTTTCTTTTGTGCCAAAAATCATTGAAAGATTAATCATTGTGCACTGTTCAAACGTATTAACCGTTTGTTATGTTGGGAATGTAAAAGTCCAGTAAAATATCCAACAGATATTTATTTATTATTATTATTATATTTTTTTTTGCATAAATCTGTTAATCAACCTCAGTCCAAATCAAAACTACTAAATTGTTTGGAAAATTACAGGATTTACATTTACAGGATTACATTCTTTAAAAGGCAAATTCATAAATAATGTTACAAATTTAGTGAAAAAAAACACACAAAATTATGTATTTTCAATATAAAAAGTAATCATGCACTGGATCTTTTTACCCTTTTATTACAGTGTTAGACGTGAAGAATTAGTACCAACAATGGCTTTGATGCATTGTTAGATTTTCATTTTTTTTCTCTTTAATTTACTGCTGATGGCTGTTTTTGCCACATTAACTTCCATTATAATCCCATTTGATGCTGCATAAATGCACAGTCTTTGTTTTTATTTACTCCATGTAGTTCTGAGAGCTGAGATGCATATTTTGATTGTCTCACACACATCAAGGTAAGTGTGTAAAAGTCACTCTCGCACACTAAGGCTGCATTAACACTGCAGATCTTGATGGTCAATTTCGATTTTGTGACTGTATCAGATTTTTTTGCTGACCAGCTTACATCATCTTTTAAAAAGACTTGTATTTAATCATCTGCATTTACACAGCACATAGCAAAGGTGCAATGACTAGGTAAAAAAGAGCGGGCGCTGATTGACAGCTGATAATAAGAGCGTCCTTTTCTCCGTTCCTGTATTTAATCTGTTTGCAGGATTTAATTATTTTTAGAATTCCTTTTGACAAGTTATTTTACTGTAGTTAGGACAGAAAAATTCTCATTAGGCCATCTTCTTTTAACCTAGGCCTTTTTAAACCTGTAGGTATTTTAATGTAATTTCCATGGTGTGATTTATGCACATGAGGTATGCAATAGTTTTATTTTAATTTATATTGGTAACGTGGCGGATATTGTGCTCTCTATTTCTCTCTCTCTCATTAAGATGCTTAAAAACTAGTGCTATACGACAATATAAAAGCTTTTTTAGTCCTAGGTTATGAGATTTAAGGTTTGGGACTGTGCTGAAGTCTGTTCTGAAATGAAAGTGTCAGACTTGATGTCATTCTCTGTGGTTTTTAATGACGCGCGACTGGCACTGACAGGTGAAAATCCGATCGAACTGACACAGAACCGATTCGTATAAATTTCCACATATGAACAAGGCCTGAACCTGATTTGAGCAAATCGGAATCCATGTGATTTTTTTTCTACTTACATGTACATGGATCATATCCGATCTGTGCCACATGGGAGGAATAAAATTGGAATTGAGTCACTTGAACCATGCAATGTAAATGCAGCCTCAGGCACACATGCACACACTTTAATTTGCTGTTATACTCCATATAAAATCCAGATATTAAGCTTTTTTTTTTTTTTTTGCACAGGCCCATTTAAAGGGTTAATGGTGCTAACTGATGATCAACAGTAAAAATGACTAATTTTACCTCTTCCCAACAGGGAACACCACCAATAATCAAAACTTTTAATTAATCAAAAACAATGCATCAAAGGCAATGTTGTTTCACATGTCCAAGATGATGTTTTCATAACATAACAAAAGAGTAGTACATTTTAGTGTATTGTTGAGATATTTCTTTTTTTTTTAATTCGAAGCAATTTCTCAAAATATGTGTAACCCTAAGATTTATCTCCAAAAATCAATCTGTTAGCTGAAACAAAAAAAGTTATGGCCAAATTAAGACTTAAAATCACCCCAGAGTCGATAAAACATCCCTGACAGTACATAAGTGTTACATTAAGATCAGTTTCCATGAAGAAATCTTGACTGGTTTTGTGGTCCGGGATCACATTTGATAAATGTTTATCCAGTATTATTGTACACACTGTACCAGTGAGCATGTGTAAAGGTCCTCAGTGCTCAAAAGGGCTTATAACTGGAATGTTCATGAATGACAGCATTGCAGCATTTGCAGAAGGAAGCCTTCAGTTCAGCATAGCGGGAGGTTTGTGTTGCTGAAAACTGCATGCTAAATAATTGATTATGTACATAAAGCAATGCAGGAGGAAAGAGGGGCCTTCAGAGGAAAGGACCTCAGAAGCCTACAAATAAACCCACAAACAACTAAGCAGCAGCACAACACCCTGCTATCTGTTTCGCTATCTGGTGTAGTCTGCAAAATGAGCCCACGAGTGACTGTGGATTTCTAATATAAATCTATTGATAAAACTGTCAGTCTGCCATAATTGTGCCTATTAAGAAATGTATTAGCTGTGGCACAGCATCTTCGCATGAGATCTCGCAGGGGACCATGCAAATAAATCTCAAATTGCACAGGGAGGGGTATGGGAAAACAGTTTTGCATTATTCATAAAGGACGCCTTCAGAAATTACAGCACACTACACTGCAGGTGCAATTTAAATATGAACGACTATTAACAGGAAAGATTGGTGGCCGAGTCATTTATTTAGGATTTGTAGTTGCGTAATCCACAAAGCGTGAAAATGTCATGAAGTCAACCCAGGCTCATTGAAAATATGTTCCCAGGACTACATTTTTGAGAACCGACAAATATGTACCCTGGACTACATTATGTTGAAGTTTTTGTTTTCACTAATAGAGGATGTTGTGTGTATTTTTAACAATTTCAATTACATACCTGTCAACCCTCTTGTTTTTCCGGGATTCTCCCGTATTTTACAGTTCCATCCCGCTATCATCCTGTATAGGTATTTTGCCATATTTTCAATCTTTCTATGAAGTGTGGCAATAATATACGCAACCCATACCACCAAACCACCATACATGCTCTTCGCCCACACACACCTGCTTCCTCATTTAGACTGATTACACTCGCACTACCTGAAGATTGTCAAAGACTGATAACACACTATTTAAGCAGCACACACACTCATTCAGATTGCCGAGTCTCGTTATCTGTCACTAGTAACACTACAACACGTTCTCCTTGTCTTGTTATTCTGTTTATTGACCTTAGCCTTGTTAGCCTTGTTTTGTCTTAGTACGCCGCCTGCCTTACGACCTCCCGCCAGTTATACGATCATGATTTTGGACTGTCTCAATATACTTGTTTACACCTGTGTTGACCTTTGCTTGCCTGACTTTGAATAAACCTGCATTTGGATCCGACCTTCTGTTGTCAGTGTCACTCCCCGTGGTTACACATGACTATCAGGGCTAGTGTTTTGTCGATGCTTTATTTACACTGCAAGATAGATCAGCGACAGGGGCTTTCACATTGCATGACTTAACAATAGGAAGAATCGATGACAATTTAATACAAACTACGTCTTACAGACAAAAACACATAGTATATATTTTGTTATTAGGCTTACTACATAACGAGAAAGAAGCCTTTTATGGGGTAGAAAATGTCCATAATTGCTCACCTGGGTTTGAAGGGAATCAGTCATTTCTCCTCAACTTAACTTTTCTAACTTTCTTTAAGACATGTCAAACAGACATGGGTGCTCCTGTCAAACCTCCACTAGTTTTTCCTCCATTTCTTGAGGCCAAATAAACCGAAAAATGAGCGCTTTTAACTTCTCCCCCCGCTGGCCTGCAGGTACACACACACAAGTAAATGCTGCTCTCTCATTGGCAGTAGGCGATCACCGATGTTATTTTCAGTCAAAACTCATTTCACACGACATGATTTGAATCGCCGACAGCTCCAGATATTAAGCACGCCAAATATCTCACAGGCATCGGCGACTCTCTCAGATTGCGCCTTTGATAGTTCATACTGTGTGTTTCAGATGCATGAGCACCGATTTGCCTGTGATATCAGGCATTTGTCGGCGATTTCTCAAAACCTGCTGCCGGGTCAAAATCGGGACTAAAATCATGCAGTCTGAGCTCGGCATTAGGCATGAAAACACTTTAAATAAATATAAAAATGGCACGTTTTCCTTTCTTTTTCGTTACAGGTGCCATCACCCATCCTGTGCAATCCTCAAAACAGTCATACAGTAGTGCGTGACTGTCAGAAGCACTCTATAGTGATAAATAAACACTGTTTCCCCACAGGATTTCTGTACATGTAATTTGAAAGTCTGGGTTTTGGGTGCGTGTTTGAACAGACATATACACATAATTAATGATAATAATATCTAAAGATGTCGATCTAAGTGAGGTTTCTTCAGCAAAATTAAGTTTGTCCCTAATGAGCATAAAAAGTTAGGAAAGCAATTCATAGGAAATGTTTTCATTATAACGTAAGATGTGCTCATTTTTAAAGTGGCATCTGTTATTCAATGTTATCAAATGAAAATTTTAATAAATGGGAGATTTATTCGTTGATCTTTAATCAAAATGTGTAAGTTATACAGTAAAGAAGAGATTAATGAGATTTGATAACTTGATTGCTTCTTTATAAAAGCTATTAATTTTAATAAGCTAAACTGTTTTTATTTAAAACGAAACAGCTCCAGATGGACATATTTATTCATTTGGGGATTGTTTTATTGTTATAGTGGGCACATACCTTATTTTTTAAGTGTTTTAAAACCATGGCTGTTCTCAATATGCGTTCTTGGGCGGTCTTGTGTCCTCTTGTTCTCGTGTAACGTCATCATCAGCTGCCAAAGTTCAGTTCTAATACTCAAGACCGCAAGAGCAGAGGAAGCATGAAATTTCCCAGATGTGTTCTTGATATCGAGGACGCACTGATGCAGATTTGAGCGCCGAACTCGCTCAAGAAGTCCCAGAAGTCATTGCGACTGCAGGTGGGAAGCGCTGCGTTTTATTTAGATTTATTATTAAAATTCAGAGATGTACCTCAGGAGTTTCCCTAAATGAGATGGTGTATATAAACACGACCATGGACATCTTAATAAAGAAATATATGCATTAAGGGTGTTTGTTTGTTGAAATTCATATAAAAATCTATTTTATTTATATTGTGCAACGTATATTTTGATGTTGTTATGCACATTATATATTTTGAAAAGGGGGGAAACAGTAAATCGTTGTATGAAGGCTGTAATGTTTAAAAAATATTCCATTAAAAATACGTGGAGGTCATGTGACCATCAGGAAGAACGCAGCATCTCATTTCTCACGCATTCTCTGTTCTCGCAGTCTTTCGAGTTCGTCCTTCCGAGGACACCTGGCAAGACTGGTCTCCACAAGAACGCAAGTCCATTCTCTGTGTTCAAGACACAACTTTCTTGGTGCTCATCTTGTTTTGGTCACTTGCTTTGTGTTTGTTGAAACAGTTGTATGTTGTATAGTGCAGAGTTTTTGAATGTTAAAGTTGTGACGAGATTTGTGAGTACTGTTTGTTTTGTTTATGATACTTTGTTCCACTGGCTTGATAGACATTTTTTTCAGCTGACATTGATTTTTGGATTGGCCCTTAAATATGGTTGCTTGTTTTGTAAATAATGTATATATACTGTACAGTATATTGGGAAAGTAAGGAGTTTGACGGCATTTTATTTGCAAAACCTTTTGACCTCTGTTTTTGTGTTAGGCAGTTACGGTAGTGAATTTTCTTTTCTTTCATATTTTATCAGGTAAGTTAGAGATTTAAAGTAAAGGACTTTTTGTTTGTCATTTTGGCCTTGTCAGCTCCTGAATTTAAACCCCAATAAATCTTTAAATTTCATTTTCTTTGTCTTGTTTTTCATGTTGTGCACCATCCCTAAACAGTGCGTAGTATGAAATTGGTGGCTCATCCGGGATTTGAACTCGGGACCTCTAGCAACAAATTACAAATACTCTAAATGTACTGTAAATGAGTCGTTTCTTTCAGGAATTGTAATTTATTCAGTATTTTTAAAATGTGTACTTTTACTTTCCCTTGAGTTCATTTTTAGTGCAGTATCGGTATTTTACTCCACTATTTTTCTTCCATCAGTCACTACATTATTTTTCCTTGTCTATGGGGATTGGCTAAAGTAGAAAAATCTAACCTGTGATTCCTGTCTAATCACACATATAAAGTCAATTACTCTATACTGAACACCCACACTGAACACATTTGGAAGCAGTAAAAGTGAAAATATTTACAGGCAATTACCCAGAGACTGTTTAGACTTCATGCCACTGATGAGAAAATGACGGATGTTTACTGTATGATGACTGAAATACCAAATAGTCTTAAACAATAACTAAATGTACTACAGAATGTTACGTTTACACACACACACATAAGCTTTTTACATCATAATCCTCACTGCTCTTGAATACTTTTAAAAGGGCTACTTTTTGCTCATACTTTGAGTAATATGTACAACAGATACTTTAACTCTTTTACTTGAGCCTGATTTTTCACTACCCTTTCTACCACTGCCAATACTATAGTGCATCAGATTGAACAAAATGCACATGATGTCTATGATTTCACGATGTCACATTTTTTATAGTTTATATGGCAATAAAAATGAATGGTTTTCAAAAACTTGCAATTTGAAATATTTCAAAAGCTTGCATTTTCAGGCTACTGTCTAGTATAAATGACACGTTTGGATATAAATTACAATTAAAATAGAATGTCATTCAAAAGGAACATTATATGTAGTCAAATTAATTTGATAATGTGGAAGGGGAATCTATAATGAATGTTTAATAGAAAAAAAACAACAACTTTGCATATCACATGCACACAAAATGTGCTTTGTTTCTGGATATGTTCCGAGGACCATTTGAAATTCCATTAAAATGTCTGGATATCTTTTAAATTGCCCTTCCACAAGTCCTATTTACATCTTCTGAAATGTGAACTGTCAAGACCAGTCAAATTAATAATGGTGAATTGTTTTCTTTCTTATTCTTTTTATAACGTCAGGCTGTCAGACAGAAAAAATTGCCTCAAAATACGGATACATGCACCATTTCAAAAAAATGCAGAATAAAATCCCCCCGAGCACATTGTTAGTTATACATTTTGCCATGTTTTCCAATCTAGCAGGCGATCTGCAAGTAAGATAATAGATCACGAAATTACCTCTTTCCACTGAATGATATATAGTGGCTAGATTTTTTTTCATTACCTAAATAAATTCCCAAAGCCAATGATGATGACAGTCATTACTCACAGGCATTGTAAAGGCTTTTAATATTCCAAAGAGCATCTCGAACTACAGCTCCATGTAGCAGTGTTAGCCGACAGATGGTTGTGCCAGCATGAGTATAATGGTAAATAAACGTATCAGAGAAGGCCTGAGTTGCTCTTTAACCGTCCAGGTGGACATGGGCGTGAAAGTGCACAATTACATGCATGGATAACAAACTAGTTTACATCACAATACACACTTGGTGACTGCTGCAATTGGCTAGCTGTTAGCATCCATTCAGATACAAGCAGAAGTTGTTAAAAATTATTCGCAGGTTTGCTTCCAGAATGTAGCACTTTTGAAAAGTTTCTGTCTTGCTCTGACATGTTAACTTCTGGCATAACTATTTGTCAATTAATTTATCGCAAACAATGAATGGAAAGGGAAGAGGTAATTGGGATTCCTGCTCAAAAACTGCATGTGAAAAAGGAAATAAAAAGTGTCAAAACATAAGTGGACAGGTCATTTATTTGTATTATACAACCTTTGGAAGGAACATTGGGTTGTTGCTAGGTTGTTTTAACACCCGCTTTGAATGTTATCAATCGATTTAATGGGCGTAGATATCTGCTGATATGTATGGGCCAGTAGGGGCCTTCTGCGCTTTTATCATGCATCCACATGGTTAATCAGCTTTACTAATAGAGAAGACACCAGATTCAGATTTGTTTTTACTTTACTGTGATGGTTGGGATTAGGGTTGGGGTTGACTTTAATAAAATACAGTTAATGGGAAATTAAAAAAATAATATAAATAATTCTCGTTATCTTTCACAGCCATATGAAATCAATAGATTTACCATGTGGATGGATGATAACAGCCTTCTGAGCCTACTAGTAGGTGCAGAAGTTGACTACTAGCCCATATCTATCAGCTGATAACCACTGATAATGGCCATTCAATCAAGTAATAACATTCGAATTGGCTGGTTTAAAACTAAACTTACGTCCAATATAGATAGACACAATCACTGAGTTTAAAATTAGATTAAAAAAAAAAAAAATATATATATATATATATATATATATATATATATATATATATATATATATATATATATATATTTTTTTTTTTTTTAAAGCAATGTTACTCAACTTAAACCCAGTTGAAACCGGTAACTAGGGATGTCCAGATCCAGATAAGGCCTGATCACGATCACATGGTTTCAGACTTGATCGGAATCGAATGTTACCTCCCAATGAAGACTTGAATATAAAAATATATATTCTCATTATATATTCATTATGCAGTGGCACAGACCTCTTCCTTGACTTCACACAAAAACAGCAATGCGTGCGGCATGACATCACTTTGTCACAGAGATGCTATTAGTTAAATGCCGGCAAAGTAGAACATGGAAGCAGCTTAAAGCAGAAAGTGCAAGTTTGTCTGCAGTCTGGAGGTATTATGAAGTTGATGACAACAAAATTGCCTATTTCATAGTAAACTGTGAGATATGTAAACTTGGGATTGCCTGCCATGTATTTTAAATTAAGGTGCTATTTGTTTTTACATTATATTTGTTTTATATTTACTGTTGCACTAAAATCCAGAAGTTAAGAATTGATGGCATTTATTACTTGATCGCTCAAGCTACCTCAAAGATGTGCTCGGTTTGTTAACAGAGTTGTTGTGTTAAAATAATGTGAATTAAATAAAAAATAAGGAGCATCCTGGATCTGCTTCTTCGCTCTTTATTCTCTTTTTTATGCATTATAGAAGGACTCGAAGGCAAAAAAACCTAATCAGGACATCTCTACCGGTAACCATTGTCTTTACAATTACTGTGGAAATTAATGGTTATCCTTTTCCAACTTTTTTCAAAATAGCTTCTTTGGTGTTCAACAGAAGAAAGAAACTGAAACAGGTCTTTGACAAGTGAAGCATGAGTTAATGATGTCCCTTTGAAGACACAAAGGGCTCTATTTTGACGGTCCATGCGCAGAGCGCAAAACGCAGGGCGCAAACGCTTTCAGAATGCATTTTTGCTAATTTAAGGATGGGAAAATCCGCTTTGTGCCTTGGCGCATGGTCTAAAAGGGTTGAGTTTATTTTCTTGATGAGTTATAGGTGTGTTTTGAGAATAAACCAATCAGAGTCTCATCTCCCATTCCCTTTAAGAGCCAGCTGAGTCACGCCATGAGAGCATTTGCTATTAACATGACATAAAGTAAGTTCACTTTCGCTTTTGCTCTCGTGGATAGGGAAAGCTTGTACTCACAGACATCAATTAGCCTATAAATAATTAAGTTCGTTTGTTAAGTGCAAAGATTTGTTTCAAAACTATTTCTAAATTCAGTTCTAATTTCCAGCAAACGAATAAATTTATAATAATAACAAAGTGTGGTCAAAATACTGAGTTATTTCTAAATACACCTGCCATGCCCAATATGGTCTAAAACCTGACAGGTGGACAAATCTAAGCTTGTTTTTAATAAAACAAATATAAATATGGATATAATAAATAATACTGCTAAAAATAATAACATTATACAAAAGCAAATTGAATGAACTGAAAAAGCCTCCCGAGATGAAGAAAGTAAGGCAGTGGTTTTTAAATTCATGTTGGCTAGAAATTAATATGTTTTGTAATATTTTAATCATTTATATTTATATCTTTATTATATATATATATATATATATATATATATATATATATATATATATATATATATATATCCTTATTATATATATATATATATATATCCTTATTATATATATATATATATATATATATATATATATATATATATATATATATATATATATATATATATATATATATATATATATATATCCTTAATATATTATATCTTTTTCATATGTAAAGATATTTACGTATTGCTCTACATCTTGAGTGTAGTGTGTAAGCCAGGCGCACTTTGCACCAGACAATAGACCGACTTTGTTCTGGTCTAAAGAACAGACTATTTACAGTTTCTCAAAATAGCAACGCGCCAGAACAACACCTCAAAATTACCCTTGCGCCGAGCTGAAAGTAGCAAAAGACTATTGCGCCGCGCCTTGCGCCACATTGCGCCGGGTGAATGATAGGGCCCAAAATGTCATGTTGTGTAATGAGTTGACTCAGAATTTTAGTTCTCATTTACTTGCTTTCCTTCGACTTATTCTCTTCTTTACCAGAGGTTGCCACAGTGGAATGAACCACCAGCAATTTGAAACTGATGACTAAAAACAAAGACTTGAAATATTACATGAAGACATTAATCAAATCAATAGTATGAATAAATCAATAATATGCATATAGGTAAATAAATACTGCGGCCCCCTGGCAGTTCTATTTTCAATCCACAAATACAAAAGCATCCCAAATCCATGAAGTCTACAACGATCTGCGATATTACCTAATGTAAAATAAAAATTAAATATATAATAAACTATCACAAAAATATATGTGGAATAATACGCATGTGAGCAAATGTTGATGCATTTTATTTTTAGGGTAAACTGCTCTTTTGAGGGCAGCCGGGAGGCTAACGTGACTCTCAGGCTGTCCACAGTTTGCACAATGAGGCAATCTCTATAATAAAAAGACAAAATCCAATCTAGAGTGTTTCAATTGAGAGAATGTAAGTGGATTATTAAGCGAATGTTTACAGGTAAACTCGACAACTGCGGTGCGAGTGCATCTTCTACACTCCCACACTTGCTCCAGCCCTGAAATAGATCAAAGAGAATGCAGAAAGTGTTGATTTCCTCTGTGGATGTTCTTATTTACCAGAACAGCAATGATGAGTCAGACTGGAATACCCTGCAGCTCTGTTTCATCCAAACTAAATTAACATTTGCTGAGAAACGGCGAGCGAGGTGAAAGAAACCGTCTACTTTTCATTGTGGTAGAATGTTCCTTTTCAGCTTTTTATGTTCCTAAAAATCACCTTTTCAGCTCTAATAAATCACATTTGTTCTTCTCGAGGTGGAAAAATAAGGTTTTGAGTCGATGAAGTTTTTGCTCAACTTCCTCGTATTTGTGTACATTTCTCTCTCTCTCACCATTAGCCATATTCTCAACAATATTGACAATTTCATTTGTTTTTCCTCAGCAGCGCTTTATGGAAGAGACAGAATGCCTAAACTGCTGCACGCCGTCCATTTTTATCTCTCAGGCATGTCATACATAATGAAGTATAGTAAGAGTGTGTGAAATAGGATTTGTGACACTGCGAGGAAGAATCGGTGCTGAGCAGACGTCCACAGAGCATGGCAGCTGGGGATTAGCTACTCAACAGTGGAAATGAGACCAGATTCCTCCATCTTTCCTGCTTAATTCCTACCTGTCCTGACAGCGTGAGAGGACAAAAGAATAATAAACATGGAAGTCATGGAATATAAAATCCCTATAGAACGAGAGGTTGTTGAAATAGGAATAAATCAAGAAAACGTATTAGCATGCAGAACTGCTAAACCCCACACTGTATAATATGCTGCGAGTTGTTTTAATCCAATGTTGGGTCAAATATAGTGAAACCCAAGCTGAAAGTGCCATTTAAATGTAAAGTAAAGTTTCACAAACTAATTTCAAAAGGAGTACGTGATATAATTGCACATGTCTGGGTCCCATCCGTAATCATTAGCAAGCCAATTGGATCAATCCAAATTCACAATAAATATCCTGTCTAGCATTACTCCCTTCCCTTCATTTTAGAGAACCCCACCATCCACCCCATCTCCCCCTTTACCAGGAAGAGCTCTCAAGAACTATCTGATCTCATACCTTCTTACATGCTCATTGACCAGGCAGAAGCCCTGGGCTCATTTATCTCAGAGCTCAGGGTTCTCTCCCGGGACAAAGTTGCCAACCCTGCTAATATTATCAAGCAACATCGAAATGCAAACTCTTGAATTATTATTAAGTGCAATTATTTTATATTAAATCTGGATAAAAATAAAAATAATAACTGACACTTTCTAACCCAATGATTAGGTTAAAGCTAGGGTTAGGGTGTCCATATTTGATGCAATGTTGGGTTTAAGTGTATAGGTAAATCCTACATGCTAATACTTCTGTTTTCTTGTTGTTCTAGAAGGACAACCCCAAATGTTTGGTTAAAAAGTGTCTTTTAAAATGTTATACAAAAGAAATTTTGTAAAATGTCCATATTTGAACCAATGTTTGGGAAAAACACCCCAGCATTTTAAAAAGTGTAACGCTGAAGCAGTCAGAAGACATTAAATTATGTAGCATATTTGTATTTTAACAAAACCATGCACAACAGTTGGGTTAACCTCAATCATGTAAATCAAAGTAAAAAAAACAAATTTGTTTTAGTGTACACATTTGGAGCCGTGACCCGGATGGGAGTGAAGTTTAGGGGGGTGAGTGTAACAGAGGCCAGCTAGTAAAATACTGTGCAGGTAAACCTCACTTCTCTGACCTCTAAAAGGTGCTTTAGCGACAGATGCTATAGGCCATGGTCTTTAACCTCCTTGTTAGAGCAACCGACTCCCATGCAAAGAATTGCTGGTTTCATCCCAGCTCTGAACGGGTTGGGTAGTGTAGGACCAGCAGGTTACATTCCCCATTATTTTTAATATTTAACACTAATTTAAAAAGCATTAATGACAGACCTAAGCAACCTCCAATTGATACTGTATGTGCTTTTGCTAAATCCATCAGCCTGTATTATTTTTAGTACTATTTAAAAAATAATATTAATGCTTAAGCTAAATTACTTATGATGGTGTACAAAAAAAACCAGCAATATACAGTTTAAGTAGTTATATGTAGGCCCACACGGAATCTGCCCGCGCAGAATTCCACAGATTTTCCGCAGAATTCTGTAGATTTCTAGCCCATTATTAGAATTTATTCAGTTTTTATTCAGTAATTTATTACTTTTTATTTAGTATATTAAGGTTTTAGTTATGATACTCTGCTGGATACTACCAAAATAATTCCGCAGATTATTACTAAAATTGTCCGCAAAAATAGCAAAAAAAGTTCTGCAGATTTCGTCTGCCCTTGGTTATATGTAGGGAAAGACTAGACTTTATAGTTTATATCTGGGGTCACCAATCTCGTCCTTGGAGGTCCGGTGCCCTGCAGGGTTTAGCTCCAACTTGCCTCAACACACCTGCCTGGGTGTTTCCAGTATAACTAGTAACACCTTAATTAGCTTGTTCAGGTGTTTGATTAGGGTTGGAGCTAAAATCTGCAGGACACCGGACCTCCAGGCAGGCACGTGCACACATAGGGCTCAACCTGTGCAGTGCACATGCCCTTTTTAGTCTTGGATAGAAAGTGCCCTTCCAAAATGATCAAAAGTGCCCCCACAACGCGACACACCCTCGGTCCCGCCCTTGAGTAGGCGCGCGATAAGACCGCTCTTGAGTATCTGGCATCTTTTGGACGGTCTCTACACGGGCCTGCCTCCAGGAACAATTTTGGTAATCCCTGGTTTATATTGACGGTTGCTCACAACTGGACAATGACAATTCTGATCATTCAATCTTTAAATAAGTGATATCAAAGCATTTATCTAACAGTGGCCTGTGCTTGTTCTTTTTTTCTTCCTCTACAACATAATTTGTATGCTTAAAGGTACAAGGTGAAGGTGAAATATGCATTTTTAATCAATGTTTGACATAATCTCAAACAAAACACAAAGAGAAGGTGGGACATAGTGTGGCTCCTTCCCCTTTTTTAAAACAGCCAATAGTATATTGCTTCATCACCGCTCTGCCAGTGAGAGTGGTTGAGCTTAAACACATCAAATAAAAAGCAAATGAGAAGCATCTTAAAGGTAGCGGGGCATGTCATATACTAGAGAGAATTTGATCGGTCATGATTTGATGGAAAACCAAAGTATGAGTTGGCGTGAATAAAACCGTTGATCCATTTAGGTGGAAGTGACAAACTACAAGCTTTACATGTTTATATCAGTCTTATATCTTCTAAATGTAAAATTTGTCATGGTTTTGGAGCAGATTAGCTTATAGATATTATGAAAACTAGCAATACTGATACTAACATCTAAATAACTTTATTTTAATTTCATGGGACCTTTAATTATTTTCAATGAAGCGAATTCCACATTTATTAAAATGAAAGATTTATCCATTGGTCCAACATTTACATTTGTAGAATTCCCGAAATAATATTAAGTTTTAAAACTAACCTTTTTGTTTTTTATATGCATCAGTTAAGTTAATCTGCACGGCGCACGCTCTTATTTAAGTGTTGTTGTTAATGTAAGTAACTCAGGCCAGATCTGGCATACATTTAGTCTAAAAAATAATAATAATAAATAAATAAAATTAATAATAATAATAATACAAAAAATAATAAATAATAAAATTAAACAAAATAAATTAAATAAAAAATTTTATTAAATAAAAAGTAAAATATAAAATATATATTTTAAAATGTAAAAAATGAAATTAAATAAATTTAAATTAAGTAAAAAAAATAATTAATTAATTTCTTTTAATAATTTAAAAAATGAATAAAAAATAAAATAAAAAATAACTAAAAATAAATACATGAAGAAAATAAAAAACTTAAAAAAATAATTAATAAATGAAACAAAATAATAAAAATTACATTATATACATAAATAAAATAAAAAATAATAAAAAAATAAAAAAATAGACAAAACAAAACTATGCACAAGCATTTCACCACTTCATCATTATTTTCTTTTTCTCTTCCTGCAATAAATCCACATCCTGAATTTGTCTTTTCATGTCATCTGCTCAAGCCATGTCATTAATGTGGCCCATTTCAGGTGCTGCCGTCTTCATATTATAGCAGATACCTTTTCCCGTCTTCAGTCTACTTTAACATTCGTTTCCATTCACAGATCGACTGTAGGCCACATATTTCAGCACAGAAAGCCCACTGTGCATCTCAGTTGTCCTCTCTCAAAAGCCATTACCAGAGGAGAGGAGAGCAGGTGTGCAGGCCAATGAGCGAGGAGACCCCACAGCAAGGCGGAGGCTCGGTAATTCACTTTTTCCATCTCCATGAACTTAGGTGATTATGATAAATATGGTATTTTTCTGCAAGGGGCCCATTTGCAGTGAAGCATTTACAAAACAAATGCAGAGTAGGGCAACGGAAGCCGGACCCAGAGCTGGGAAGCCAGCGCCTTTCTCTTGATTTTCTCATTTGCTTTTATCACTGCTGTCCACAGGCTATTCTTTATACCTGAGTAGAAAACAGGCCAGCTTTTAGATTAGCCTCGATTTCATTGCATTAGTGGGGTGTTTTGATTAAGACACCTAACCTGAGGGTGCTGCCATCCCATAATGAGGTGAAGGAAAGACTGGCTAGAACAATACTAGCAACTAAACTAGAGAAAGAAGAGATTTATTTATTTATTTTTTGACATTCTGCTAGTTGTTTTCCAAGAGCTGTGTGCCAAATGTCTCTTTTTGTAGAGCTGGAAGATGAGGAGAATTTGAATAATGAGGACACAGTCATGACTACAAAAGTGCACTT
Source organism: Danio rerio (assembly GCF_052040795.2). NCBI lineage: Eukaryota > Metazoa > Chordata > Actinopteri > Cypriniformes > Danionidae > Danio > Danio rerio. The sequence continues at coordinate 40,390,848 of NC_141040.1, forward strand.
GTTATTTTCTGCTTCTTTGCTGAGGGTTGCTATTTGGTGAAACAAGTACTCTTGATGTTAAAATGTAGTTGTGCCTCAAACACCTTTCACTTTGAAAATATACTTCAAAAAAGAACAACGTTTGAGAAATACTGACGTTAAAAATGCTTCGTAGTTACTAGGATGAACATAAATATATACGATTGATAAGATATACATGATACCACTGATATCTACATGTAAAGTGTCAATAATAGGCTTAAAGTTATGTTACACAAACATAAATGCATAGATACACAAATACATACTGTACAAGCCCTCTACTGCACACATTATGATAAAATTTAAAATTTGACTGTTTTTCTTTTCTTATAATGGCTTAGCTTGCGTTGTGTTATATAAGAGCTGTAAACATTGCTTTTTTTAAGGTACTTTATGATATGTTGCCATATGGCAACAATGTTCAACAATGGATCTAACTTAGAAATTTTTTAATTTAGAACTTTCCTCAATTAATATTTTTGTTGTTTGAAATGATTTATTCAGTGTTGCAGCATTATAAGCTTTACTACAGAACTTATAAACAACACCTTATACTTTTTTTTTTTTTAAGTTCCCAGGTTCTGCTGGCTGCAATCTCCGAATTTAGTTTTTTGGTTCAATTTGGAACTTCCCCAGCCATTGCAGAGCCCGGGGGACCAGCATACTAGCTCTAGCTTGGTCTCCGCTGGTCCTATACATACTTTCTAACAACTGATATTCCAACAACTTTCATTTGTTCCATTCTTTGTTGCTGAATATTATTTAAAACAAACATAATATTCTATTATCATGTACTGTATACTACATACAGTCTGTCAGAAATCGCGCCACAGAAAAACACTGCACGTCATGTGACTTAACCAAAGCACATCATTGGCTAAACTAAGGTCTTCTCTTTCCAACAAAAAACAGAAGGTTGGTCTTAAAGAAACAGTGGCAGGGAAATGAACATAAATATCGATTATTGATCTAATCAGTAAGACATAAGCACTTCATACTCATTTTATTTGCTTTCAGAGAGTAGTTCACTGGGAATCCTACCATGGGGTGTGAGTCTCTCTACCGTTGCAAAGAGAGTGCGAGCATTATTTAGGTTGCTGTTTATAAGGCTTGAAAAGAAAGTCTGCTTAGGCTCAATACTTTCGCGGGCTGAAAAGTTTGGAAACCCCTGGTTTAGGGGAAACTTGAGGTTGTCCTGAAGAGCTGTTTGCAGACATCTCGGCTTTATGTTTCAATAAGGTCTATTTTGTCTGGTATTCAAAACCTCCAGTCTGACCGTGGTTAATGAATGGAAAGGCCAGGTAACTACAACAAGCAATCAAGGCCCCATAATTCTCAACCGTAAACAAACAGAAAAGACCATGTGAATCACAAAATTCAGAAACTGTTAATTTTTTACAGTGTGTACCTGCTAAAAAATGACAACCCATTCCGAAGCTCAATACAAAAATTAGCTAATGGGACTTTTACATTTAAGGTGCAGTAGGTGATCTGCCAAAATGCTAACCGCTTAGCATATTATCTTCGGACGGCGGGGAGGGACTGTGATTCAAAGCCACACCCCCTGATATCGCGAGCGCGCACCGCATCACAACAGCAGACAGAAAACTCACTAGTTCATGTCATTCGCCAGTTAGTTAGTGCCAGCGCTGTGCAGAAATTACATTTATTACTTTGCCACATTTACATGCTATTTCAGAGTGAATATTCAGAGTAGCATGGTAAACAGTATAGGAAGGCTGTCATTGTTAAAAAAATGAGCCAATGTGAATATAAAAGCAACTTCAGCTCAATAAAGCAGTTAGGCAGAATAGCTCTATTTACTGATGTTTTGTTGTTAAACTAAATAAAAATCTACATTATAGATGCTGTCAAAGGACCTTATGAAACTGAAAATAATCACATCAATCTTTCAACGGGAGATTTCAGTGGCTGAACAACACGTCTGTGCATATAAGTCATTCATAACACAACACAATCTAACATAAGCTTAGCCTGACTAGGTTTTAAAACAACATTACCTGTCTAACAGTAATACTTCAGCCATGATGTCCTCCTTCCTCCAGCGTGCTAAAGTAACTCCAATATTGATTCAGGTTTTTAAAAGTTTCAATTCAGCATTTGATTTCTCCCGGTCTGTCTCAAGACCGCACGGCCGCTTTAAGGGCGAATTATACCTGGCCTGGCTTTACAGTAATCGCCCCAAGCTCGTCTATCCTTCGGCGCCTCCGGCTCCGACTCGGCATCGGCGAGCGGCCCACAGCTCGCTCGCGCACATGCGTTTGTGATGCAGACAATCTACATATGCTGACAGACAGTCTGACCTGCTTATCGGAGTTATGGGAGATGTCGGCCCGACTTTATTTAATTGGATGAACATTTTTTAGTTGTATGCTTTACCCAAAATATAAAAATACATATAAACACATTTAGATCATTTACTGTAATCATTACTATTGGACTGTGAAGAGACTTTCAACCAGCACAACAAAAAATGTTTCAGAAGACAATCACCTACTGCACCTTTAATGTGTGTCATGAAAGTGAAGGCCTACATTTAATCAGTTTACAAAAGCCAAGCTCTTGTCTCAGCTTCAGCAAAACCACTGGACATTCATCACTGGTATGGAAATCGTCCGGATCTAATCTGTTCTTAGCCTTTTTTTCAGCTGCTCCTAGGCTTACAGCACAGAGTATTAAGTTTAAAAGTCCTGCAAAGCAAAAAAAAAGTGTTTCACAGTCTAGAAGAGATAAACTGATGTTTGGGAAGGAAAGTAGTACCTCTGGGCATTTTCATTAGGCCTCCACTCAGCTCAAGCCAGCCCAGACATGGGTGGCTTCCTCATCCATGTCCTCACACATCCTGTATGGGCTTATGGACACAGTTAATGTGGCGCCTTCGGGGAGACTCAGGATTTGCAGTGAGTCAAAGATGAAGGTGGAAGTAGAAACGGCTCTGACGACGACGACTCCCGATGCGGACTAGTGAGTCAAAATGTGCTAATAGGTTGACGGAGGCCCGAAGAGAAGTCCAATCTTGTTACACCCACACTCACACTGTGCTCATTATCACCCGTAACACTGGAGGACCAGCGACTAAATGAGGGTGCTTACACATGCAACTAATAGGCAGATCTGTAAACGTCCATTTCATAAACACAGGCGAGAAGTCAAGCAAACGTTATCTGCTTCTAAATGGTGCAAATGTGATGTGTAAAATCTCTGGATAAAAACGTCTGCATGAAATCTGGAGTAAAACACTAAACAGCTGCGTAGCTGCAAGGTTATGTTAGAATTTCAGTTAAGCACATGGAAAAGTGCTTAATCAGGAGTGCTGCCTTTAACTGCCTTTCTACACCTCCCTTTCATCATCTGTTCAATACTTTTTCCATGCTTCATTTCATTTTACTATGCATAACTTTATTTGTAATCTGATTAGATTTGTTTTCTTGGCATATATGGATTTCTTTGGTTGCTATCAACATCTGGGGGCATCTTAACTGTAAGTCAACGGCACTTTTAGAAATATGTTTTCTGAGAAAAATGGTGACGTGTTTAATATTTATTTTCCTTGCTGTACAGGCATCTAGTTGACAAATAGGCAGAAAGAGCTTTTTGTAAAACATAATTTTTGAAAAAAAGAATTGATATATTTATGTACTGTATTTATGTAGTTTGAAGTTGATGTTTGAGAGAAAAAAAGAGGTCAGAGACTTTATCAATTCTCTCAGTTTTTTTTTATTTTTATTATTATTACAATTTTATTAATTCGGCATTTTGGGCCCTATCATACACCCGGCGCATTAAGGTGCATGACGTGTTTCTATGACAGGTTGACCATAATTTTTAGTAATGGGAAGTTCGGATTATTTTACTGACTCGGATCTTTGAGTCTCATTCATCGAGATGAACAAATCTTTTTTAGAGTCATTTCGTTTATTTGGTTCAATTTGCCAAAATATTATTAAAATGTTATGAATTGCTTCCAAACACATCTACAACTAGCCCAAATGGTTGATCACACGACAAATAAGTTATAAATACAATACTATAACAAGGAGAAAATAAAAATTCAATGTTTACTTGCTCTTTTGTCTATGAAGGTATTGTTGTCTCTTTGCTCTGCTCACCTCTTCATGTTTTCAAATGTCAGAGGTTCGTTCACGTTACACTGACAGTCACATATAATCTTAACCAATGTACACAGTCTGTGTCGATAGGAGCCATGATAATTAGTTCAACTTTCAAGTCTTCTGGTTCTTGAGTCGTTTGTTCATCACGGGACAGAATGACTCAAACCCAATAGAGGACTCGAGAGATGAACGGTTCAATTTTTCCGGCTCTAAACGCATATGATTGGCCCGTGATGAACGAATGACTCAGACCCTATAGAGGACTCGAGAGATTAATGGATCAATTCTTTTTACGGCTCTAAACACATATGATTGGCTTTTGCCTTTCTTCGATGAACAACTCAAAAGACTTAAAATGAACAATACCACCTGCACAAATGAGTGCACGCGCAGATGAACGAATCACTCCCTGAGAGGACTCGTAGTTCCAGAGTCATATTGAAGATTCGTTCAAAATGAAAGAATCCTTCATGAACGACCCATAACTAATATTTTTCCCTTTTTTCAAAACGTTGTTTAAATAGCAAATCCATTTGTGCCACTTTGTGGACTCATGGGTGTTTCGGTCTAGATAAGAGGTGTGTTAAGGCGCATTGTTGGCACATTGCTATTTTGAAAAACTCTGTTTTTTTCCGTTTATTCATGACAACTTTCTTTTGTGTAATGTTATTGTTAGTAGTAGTAGTAGTAGTATTTATTATATCCATATTTATATATATTTTTTTTTTATTAAAAATAAGCTTAGATTTGCCCACCTTTCAGCTTTTGTACCATATGGGCATGGCATGTGTATTTGGATACAACTCAGTTTTTTGACCAGACTTTGTTATTATTGTTCATTTATTAGTTTGCTGGAAATTAGAACTGAATTTAGTAATAGTTTTAAAAGGAATCTTTGCGCTAAACAATAGAAATCAATTATGTAGGCTAATGGATGTCTGTGCGTACAACACGTTGTCTTATCCACGAAAGAGAGAAAGTGAAAGTGAAGAATAAGGAGGCTCATTCTTGCGCTGCAGATGGTCTGTTTAACTGTTTTCTCGCTAGTGAAGTGTTCAGTGTTTTTACTTATAAAATCCACCATGTAAATAGCGAATGCTCCATGGCACGATGCAACGGACTCTTATGAGAATGAGACATGAGACTCTGATTGATTTATTCTCAAAACACACCTATAACTCATTAGGAGAATAAGCTCAACCCCCATGCACAACGGCGCAAAGTGGATTTTTCTGTCCTTAAAATAGCAAAAGTGGATTCTGACACGCCCTTAATGCTTTTGCGCCCTGCGCTTTGGACTTTGTGCCTAGATCGTCAAAATAGAGCCCATGGTGTCAAACCAAAGGACATGGCTTTCAGTGACAAAATGTTTTAAGTTCGTACTTATAAACTTATAAAATTAGGCCTAAGGTATTTATTATTGATTTTATCATTTTTGTTCACACCAGGACAGTTTTGAGAGCTTGAGTAACAAAATCCTTTTTTAAATTTACTGGAATTGTAATAGAATGCCAAACATCATGTGCATTGCATTTCTGTTGTTTGCTGACTGATTTAAAAAAAATAATAAAGAGATTTTATTGTTATATTCACTTACTGTAAAGCATTAGAAAAAGAAAACTATTAACATTACAAGTGAAACAATATTGTGAAATAACTAGATAAGCATTCAAATATGGCTTGTTAAAATCAGGTGAACAATTTGTAAAATCCCTTTTAGTGATTAAAATGACTCCAACGTTAGACTATAAAACAAATAAAATAACTGAAATAATAAATAAAACACATAAATAAGCAAATAATAAACAAAATAAACAAAATAATAATAATAATAAATTAACATTAACAAACAAAAAACAAATAAATAAATATTTATTATACTATATATATATATATATATATATATATATATATATATAAATATATATATATATATATATATATATATATATATATATATATATATATATACACACACACACACATAATAATAATAATAATAATAAATAAATAATAAAAGTAATAATATAATAAAACAACTAAATAAAAAATCAACTGAATAAATAAATATTTATTATAGTAAATATTATATTTACTTTATAATATTTATATAGTAATAGTAATAACAGAAATAATAAATAAAACAAATAAATAAGTAAAATTAACAACACCAATAATAATGATAATAAAAAATTAACAAACAAACAAAAAATAAAATATTATAGTGTGTGTGTGTGTGTGTGTGTGTGTGTGTGTGTGTGTGTGTGTATGTGTGTGTGTGTGTGTGTATATAAATAAATTTGTATTATAGTAAATACTATATTTACTAAATAATATTTATATAGTAATAGTAATAACAGAAATAATAAATCAAATAAATTAATAAATAATATTAACACTAATAATGATAATAATAAATTAACAAACAAACAATTGAATTAATAAATAAAAATTATATGTTAAGATATATTCAAAAAATATATACTCTAAAAAATAAAAAATAAATACATGAATTAAAATACATACCAATTCATAATTTTTAGATTTGGTGTCTAATTTGTATTAGTAAAATCTCACTCCTTCATTTTAGTTTGATTTGCTCATCCCCCTATGATGGTTAATTTTGGGGTTGGGGCATGCCGTCTTTAAAAAAAAAAAAAAAAAAAAAAAAAAAACATACAATTTGGAATCAACAAGAATGTCATCATACAAATCTGTACAAATTCACTTTTCAGACAATACTGAAAACTTGCCTTTATAGTGAGTAAACGGCAGAAAAAAACAATTCTAATTGAAATAATACGATGAAATAATTAGACTGCTCACTTATTTCTTGTTAAAACAGGTGAGCAAATAATAATGGCACTTAAGAACGACTCCAGTGTGAGTTATGACTCGATGCTATTATTTGCATCTTAACCTCACTGCTCATTATCCATGCATTTGCATATAACCTTCATTAAATGTTGTCAGAATCCTTCCCAGACTACGTACAAATGTGTTCTCAATGATCCAAACATCACTATGTACTACAATGGATTTCAATGTGGCAAATGTAACCCGATTGCAAATTACCCAACAACAACAACAACAAAAAAAGCGATCAAAAACACTCATTCCAGCAAAATGCTTGAAGTAATTACTGCGTTCCATTGCTCCTATATAGTATTATTGATTATCAGTACATTTCCATCAAGGTGAACTTGCCGCATGTATAAGGACACTAGTTAATAGACTAGAGCGGCTGTATATTCAAAAGCCTCACTGCTGGCTTTAACCACTAAAGCTAAATTAAAAAGCACCGGCCATGAGTGAATACAAGGAAAAGAGAGCAAAATAACAAAAGTGACGGAGGAGAGGAAACGTGGTGGGCTGGAGATAAAGTGCTGATCCAGCAGAAAGTGTCCTGCACAGATTTGCTCATGCAATGGACAAATGAGAGCTGAGTCCAGACACACAGAGCCGCTGCAGCTGGGTCTCACTTCACATTTTATTTAAACACTCAGCCAGTAAAATATATATATAGATTGTGCTTGTTCTAAAGGTCTTCATATATACAGTTATAATCAGAGTTATTAGCCCTCCTTTGAATTTTTTTTCTTTTTTAAATATTTCCCAGATGATGTTTACCAGAGTAAGGAAATTTTCACAGTATGTCTGATAATATTTTTTCTTCTGGAGAAAGTCTTACTTGTTTTATTTCAGCTACAATAAAAGCAGTTTTTATTTTTTTAGGAAACATTTTATGGTCAAAATTATTAGCCCCTTTAAGCTATATTTTTTCGATAGTCTACAGAACAAACCATCATTTTACAATAACTTGCCTAATTAAATGTGACTTTAAGCTGTATAGAAGTGTCTTAAAAAATATCTAGTCAAATATTATTTACTGTTATCATGGCAAAGATAAAATATTTCAGTTAATAGAAAGGACTTATTAAAACTATTATGTTTAGAAATGTGTTGAAGAAAAATTGGAGAAAAAAATAAACGGGAGCTAATAGTTTGGGGGGCTAATAATTCTGACTTTAACTGTAGTGTGGTTTAGGTTCTTAAATTGTACATATTTAACAAGATTCTTTTTTATCTATACTATGAATTGAGGAATATAAGAAACATAAATGTTTGCAAAACTCATTTACATCTGATAAGTACGGAACCCCGGAGGATAAGTGACTATTTTGTAAGACATTTTTCAAACATTTTTGAATAAATGAGACACAAGTTCATATGAATTATAGCTACGACTATGCCAAATCATAATTTGCTACAATAATAATTTACTTTAATTGTAAAAAAGTTCAGATAAGTGTTAAGTTAATATTTAAGAATGAAATAATCTATATATTTTTTGTTTTACTTGAAAGAACTTCTAAAAAAAACAAGATAAAAAAAACTCAAGACTATAAATCTATGTTGGAAGCTTATAAATTATAATTATCAAGTTTATCAGTGGATGTCTTATGATTTATTGTTGGCTGATGTTTAGATTTGTCAGATTTGAGTTTTATTACGTCCTTTAATTTAGTTTTTGTTTAAAAACATGGCACTAATGGGGTGAATTTTTAAAAAAAATAATAATAATAACAATAATAATAATGAATAAATAAAAAACAAACACATAAATATTTATTATAGTAAATATTGTGTTTACTATTTATTATTTATATAGTAATAGTAATGACAGCAATAATAAATAAAATAAACTGTATTAACACCACCAACAATAATAAAAATTATTATAAACAAAAAAACTAATTTTATTATTGTAAATATTATATATATATAATATTTATATAGTAATGTTAATAGCAGAAATTATAAATCATAATGAATAAATACATGGAAATGGAAAAATCTAAACATTTAAAAGAAAATAATAATTCAGATCATAAAAAACATGAATATATTATGTTCCATGTGAATTATTTATACAATTAAATGTATTTCCTTTTTAAAACATTATATTTGCTATAATACATGAATGCTATTACTGTATAAAATTTTTTTTTTCCACCTTTAACAATTATGACAGTTTTTTCAACTAACAAGATGCCATGTTTTAAGATGTTTGTATTATTTTTTTGGGCACAATGTTCACTTGTGTTTAGCGTAGATTTGTAGATATAGTAGTTATGTGAAGATTTGTTCTGTGAAGATTTGTTATTTTTTATCACCTGTCAGTTTATGGAAGGAAAATGCTGTAAATTACAATATTTTTATTTGAAATTTCAAAGAAATTTGATAAGACCTATATAGAATAGAAAAGATATTCACATTTTCCTTGACCCATACATAGCTTTTTGCTTTTGGGAAATTTTACAAGAAAATATTACTTACTAAATCAATTTAAGTAAAGGGTTTTGCACTGTGTCCTGCATTCTAAAAACTGCAATTTGCCAGTGACATCCAATTCTGAGAACACAAACAAAAAAATGAACAGTGTCATCTAGTGGTTGCTTCAATAAGAACAACTTTCTCACCAATGACTCTCCTGTAATCAAATCAATGTACAACGACCAAAAAATAAAAGCAGCTGTCTGCTTTGAAGGACACCTAAACAAATATTGAAACGCATTAGCCTGCACTGACCTCATTTGTGTATGTATAAATTAAGCTTATGACTCCTGATGACCCATGCTAATGACAAATTCCAGACTAAATTGCTTTTCTTTTTTTCTTAGACTGCATTTAACCCATCAGTACGGTTTCGACAGTGCAGATAGTTAATCAGTAGCCACTCTACTTAATACTGTCAGCGACAGCAGTCAGAAACAAATCCTTACAGACTGCAGTGTAGGGTGTTTCTCTGATGGCGAAGATCAATGAGTGATCATGGGTAAATCAATGTGCTCTGGGGCTCTGCAAACGTCTCAAGAAAAAGTGAACTCGGTGTCAGTGGTTTGGAACCGGAATTAAAACATTTCAGTAACTAGACAATGGAAAAAGTAATCATAAAATCAGTCTTTAAGGTAAGAGACTGCAGATAAATGTCAAGTTTTTTTCCTAATGACTAATACTTTATTATTAACTTTATTCCATGTTTATCTATATCCTGAATGTTTTAAATAGGGGTGTGTTCATTGATAATTTCTCTGAATACATACAACCTTTAAAATTACAAATTAAAATTAATGTGTGTGTGTGTATATATATATATACACACATACAACAGTTCTGTCTGGTTCTTGAATCTGATTGGCTGACAGCCGTGCCATAATCTGCAAACTACAGCACTCAAATTGCCTCTTTACCCTTATGTATTACTCTGCCCACATACAGCGATAAGCAGAGGACACTCCACAACACAATGTACTTTTTAAGGCTTTTTTAGCCAAGAATGTAGTTGTTTAGACTGCAACTATACGATTTATTTATGATAGTGCCTATTTTAAAATATTTATAATTTCAGAGCACTGGATTCAGTGCATCGACCACCATCGACAGGCTGTCTGAGCAGACCAAAGAAAGTGATGGTTGACGTTCTGCCACAAGATGGCAACAGAGACCGCATAATGAGTCCTTGGGGGGGGGGGGGGGGGGGGGGGACAATTTCTCAGCGCAAGTTTTAAACTACAGCTGAACAAATCATTATAAATCAGGTAAGTGACATTTTGAGTCAATCTCTCTCTTTTGTATTTTGTAGTCCTGTGTTTATGCCACAGAAACTGGTAGTGTCTGCTTTGGCTTTTTTCTGGGTTATCTATTGTGAAATCCTTATTGCAACAGAGAAATACTATAAAATCTCTGTAGATTGATGGCATATCATGCTGTTCAGTCTTATCTTAAAATGTGAGCAAAAATCACCTGTTTTGTCATCAATTCAGACATTACGCTAGAGAATCATTCAAACACTAGCCACTAGCTCTAAAGTGATGTTGGTGAACTGGCAGCAGTTTCTGCAGTTCTGACGCCAGCTGCAGATGCGAAGGAATGGTGGAAAAAAGTAGTTTCTAATACAAAAGGGTATTTAGACTCTCCTTGTTTGATTGTTTTTTCTTTATACACAATATTATGTCGTCAAACTGTTGTATAAACGCAATATCACACTTGTAACAGTGCGATATGGCTGTATATCAGCACTGGTGGGGGGCATTGAGGCACTCGGCCTGCGACCTTAGCCAATTTACGCCTCCTACCAGTGTCGATACAGCCACATCCCACTACTACTCGTGTGATATTGATCATATAAAGCCAATTTAAAAACATTCAAATTACAGTTAAACATAAAAGAAAGGTATTAATAAAATATAATAATTTTTTTTTTAATTACACCAAAAAAAAAGCTTAACATTTTGCTGTATTTTCTGAATTATGGAAGGATTAAAAGAGATTCTCAAAACCTCATTTGTAAAAACCTTTAACTTAAATATGTCAAATAAATTAATAAAGAAATACAAATGAAGACAAAAAGAGAAAGAAACAAGAATTTTGTCTTTACCCAACGTTCAGATTATTATTATTTTTTTTGCTAGAAATAGATGCAAATTACAGCATGCTAGGGCGGGGTGAATAATCGAAAAGTAATTGTAATCGACATTCAGAACCTATAATCGATCAAATTTTCCAGTTCCATTTTTTAAATTACTTTTCCTACTGTGTGTGGAGTCACGTGATCCCGCTCTGTAATGGCAGATTTTTACTTCTGCATCGAATGCACAGGTATGGTCCAGAGCAGCCTTCACGCAATCATATACCTGCGCACCTCTTAAAAAAATTTTACTACACATTGTACATTTGCACCACATTAACAATGATTGGAAGTTGCGGCAGAGATGCCTTGAGGTGGCATATTTTCTATTACAATAAAATTATTCTTTACATGAAAATATTAGTTTACAGAAGATTCAAGAAATGCACTGTTTATAATATTGTATACAGAATATACAAGAATAATTTTATTTAGAAGAGATACTTCTTAAATTTTAAATGATTTATTTTGACTTTTTATTTTAAAAAGTGACTTTTCTTTTATTTCAGTTGTTCAACGTTGATGTTCAACAAATACTCAGAGATAGTTGTTTGTGTGCGTTTCCTTCAATTATTTTAAAATCAAGTAATGCTCCCTTTATTCAAAAATCTCTTGTAATATGTGAGCATATTTACAGTACAAAACCTGACAGTGAACTATGAGGGCAAAATAAATAAATTAAATAAATTAACAAAATAATCGTCCATTAATCGTAATCTAGTTCAAATGTTCAATTCATCAGGATTAAGATTTTAGGCCAAATCGTCTAGGCCTACAGCATACTTTATTTTAATGAAATAATGACTTTATTGCATATTTAACCATACCATTTTAGAAACTTGATGTTTTTTTAATGTAATCAATCATCTGGTGAATTATGGCAAGAACTATTCGTTCATTTATTTATTTTAACCTGTTCAACTGTAGTGCCTTGCAGTGAATTGCTTAAAAATGCCGAATTGAAGCTAAAAGATGAATATAAAAGAAACACATTTATTGGTAGCAATTACATCGACTGCAATTTAACTTCACCGCTGAATGACTCTTATTGAAATAAAAAAAAAGAAACTTTGGCTGAGGATGCATTTAATTGCTCATCTCTTATTCTGAAAGGATTTATTCCAAAAGAGGACTTCAAATTAGCATGCTGTAAGTGATGCAAGATCTCGGTGCGCTTTTATGCCAGAGATTTGTCTTCGCCTTTTGACATAAATGCGCTCAAAAGGTGATCTGTAGAGCTTAGAAAATCTCAAGGGAGCTTGTCACCGGCTTTAAAGATTGTCACAATGTTAAAAGTGTTACTAGGAGGAAAGCCATTCTTAAAATGTCATGAGGCTAGCCTGTCAGGGGAAAAAGAAAATGCATTTCTATACATAATATTAAATACTTTTTTTAAAATTGGCTTCACTGATAACATCTTAAGCTACAAATCAGTAAACAATATGTGACTAGATACATTAACTCCAAATAGCTTACAGTGGCCTACAAATGGCGTCAACACATCAATCCAGTTGTTTTTATTGTTCGGTCATCATCATCAGACATTGCATAGGCTTTGATTTGTTCGTGTGTAAAACTGGGTAACTCTAAAAGCCTTGACCATGCTCAGAAAATGTTCATTCAAAGGCATAAATGAATTTTTACAACACAACAAACCTAAATATATTACATAAAAAATTATATTAAACAAACATCAGCTGTATATTTACCTACCTTAACAGAACGGTTTCCACTTTCTGAGTTCAGGAACTATAACTCTGGAAACGGCGCCATCTAGTGATTGGGGTGTGAATACAGGAGGGAAATTTAATCAACGTGAAAAAGGCCTATGGTATAGCATTGAGTACCACTCATGAGACATAAAAACACTTAAACTGTCAGTTAAAGACCTTTTTTGATAATTAACCTATTATCAAAAAATTATATTGCATTGTATTTTGCTATTTATTTATAGTATTTGTTTTTATTTAATTTTTAATTAATTAATTTTTATTTTATTTTTTTGCGGATGCTGCTATTTGGACTGCCTAGTTGATTAAGATGTTTCTATGATTGGTCATTTGTTTCTTTCTGTATTTTCTTATAGAGTATGATAATAATAATAATGATAAAGAAATTGAAATAAAAATAGCCTAGAGTACCTGACTGCTGCCTATCAAATGGGGCGATGTGTATCACATGACATTGGGACGTGTGTATGTAGTGCCACAGCATTATTATTTAATTTATTTTGTTTTATGTTTGACTTAGTTTATGTAGCAATAAAGAAATTAACTGTGTTAAAACGTCTCTCGTTCAAACTGTCCATTTATAAAGTTGTTCAATTCCCTGAACCATTGTATCTTACAGGGAAGCATTGTATGTAGTCAATCTATACTTGCAAAACAAAAGAAAGCTTTGCAAAAAAAATAAAAATTAGCAAAAAAAAAATAAAAAGAATGCAATTCTCATAAATATCACAAATCAAAAATAAATGTTTGAGAAATAAAAATTAATTTGCCAACAAAAATAAAGAACCACAAAGGGAAAGTTAAGTTTTGAGAAGTAAAAATAAAAAATTAGCAAAATTAAAATTTCATTCATTCATTTATTTATTTTTATCATTAATTTTTTTGTTAGCAAAACTTTCTTTTATTTTGCAAGTATATATGGTCCTAGATTGACTCCATACATTGTAGCTTAAAGGGACACCCCACAATTACAATTTACTCACTATTTACTCACCCTCAAAATGATTTAAACCTTTTTGATATCTTTCTTCTGCTGAACACAAAAGAAGATACTCTGAACCTGTAACCATCGACTTCCATTGTAGGGACATTAAATACTATAGAAGTCAGTGGTTACAGTTTTTTTCAAAAACTTTTTAAATTTTTTGATAAACAGAAGAAAGAAACTCAAATAGGTTTAGAAGAATTAAGGGTGAAAATGAAAATTTTCATTTTGGGGTGAATTATCCTTTAAAGGGGTACAAGTTTCATTCAGAAAATGTTTTAAAGTTGTTACTTTGAAATTTTGTTTATTTTATTTTTATGTATTTGTAATGTACTTGTAATTGGTGCTACACAGACTCTGAAATTTAAAAAACAAATGAAATTGTGTGCAACCTATCTACATATACAAGCTCGTTAGGGATAAAAAAAAATCAGACAGAAGGGTCGAAATAATTGTCATAATACAATTGTGAGTCTCTTGTTGTTTCTGAGCAGTTTAACTGTTCTTTAGAAAATTTGGTTTTAAAAGGTTAAAAGGTAGCTATAACTGACATTTCAAGAGTTAGCTTAGCTATATTTTCAGTAACATGACAATAGCTCAGCTACTTAATGACACAATGTAGCTTTTTTTAGCAGCTAGCTACTTTTTTCCAGCAAGTATTGAAGTAGCTTGACAACAGCTACATTTCATTTAGTGAACAGTGGTCTGAAGAAGCACCGCGTTATCTTATAAAATCACAATCCAGAGTTGTGTATTAAATCTACTGGTAAATCACTTTTTTTTAATTACTTGAAAACTGTTTTTTATGACATTGTGTGAGGCCTTCTATAAAATGTCTTACCAAAATGGACCTTTTTAAATTTGTTTCTGCAATGCTACATGCTACGTTTGTTGCAGTTTTGTACTTTGACTCTTGACAGCTGGGGAATTTGAAAACTATGTGTAATAAAACCTTAGGCTTTGACATCATAATTGTATTGCACTTTTTTTAGGTACCAAATATTTTACATTAAATTAATGTTTATTCATATCTTTGTAATATCCTTAGCGGGGGAAAAAGTACCTTCAATGTAAATAACTAGTTACTTTTAGGAAGTACAGTAACACACAGTGTAGCTGTCTACAGTACATTTTTAGAAGTTTAGCTACTTTTCCTGAAGATTAGCTTGTAGATTAAGCTACAGTTTCAGGGTAGCTTCCCCAACACTGCATTTCAACACTGACTATGATTTTAAGATGCATTTTCACATTAATTACGATTTATTATTATTTTTATTTTTTTTACAAAATAACATACTGACTTTAGGAATCAAATGAACCCTGATCATATAGTTAAAGGGATTTACACAACACAGCTCGTACACTGAAAAAAGTGTTGCATGCAGAACTGTTGCAAACAATTTGTTTGTGTTGAATTTAAACAAACAAATTAAGTTTAGTAATGTTCAATTTAGTTTGTTTGTTTAAATTCAGCCCAAATAAATTGTTTACCACCTCTTAACATAAAGAAATTAAGTAAATCCAAGGAATCATCTTTGAATAATTTTTTTCAGTGTATGCATTGTATTGAATCACAAAATATTCCCATTTTATGAGATCAGTGTTTCTAAATAGATGTTTTATTATTTATTAATTTATTATTTTTTTATTAATTACTAGCAGGGCTCTGATGTGATCTCAGTCTGTGTGCTTGGAATTTCTGGACTCAAGACAGAAAGACCTGACAAAACAAAAGTTCCTTACATTCATTTTGCCAAAAATGATGCAGCAGGTCTTAAATGTCTTGCAGGTTAGTGGTCAAAAAAACATCCAGCCAAGGTAATATCTTCTGTAAGGTCTTGTATGGTATTTTACACAAGGCTGCAGTAAATTGACACACTATTCAAACCACCCCGCTCTTTCATCGTCCTTAATGGCCCTTAATGATAGCAGAAAACTGCCCTAAAAATTTTCAGTCGCTAAAAGGTTTCGAACACATTTAGTCGAGAGCTAAAATGACTAAACAGCTTCCATAATGAGCCCCAAATTTGTGGTCTATTTAAATATGGCACCGTGGGCTGGTATAACCTTGTGGGTAGATTTTTATGGAAATTTTACCGCATTACGAGAGTGAAACAATGTCATCTATCCTTACTGCATAAATATAACACAAGTGTGAGATAATACATATTTGTGCTGTGTGAGGTCAGCAAGTGTATAAATGCACACCACTGACAACATACAAGCTGAACAGCATTGATAAGCTCATGGGTATTATTCATATGCCCTTTGCATGAACCATATGGACAATGAATATGCAGCAAAGCTACCACATAAAACAAAATAGATGGTTCACCACTGAAATAATGATGAGAGCAAATAAACCTGCACTGTAAAATAGGAGTTTTCTTCAAAAATGCTTTCAACTAAGGCAAATTTGATCCTCATAATCATTGTTTCACAATTAGATAACACGGCTTAGAATGGACAAACTACAATAATACATTTGCTTCTAGAAAAGGGTGACCAGGCATCCCATTTTTCCCAGCAAAGTCTTTCAGCTCTATTGTCTAGAGCCCTGACTAAATCTAATTGTTGGTAAACAAAGCAAGTCTCTCATATAATATATCTACTAAAAGACAGAAAATATTACTTTACAAAATGTATTCAAAATAATCAAGTGAACATTTTCATATTAGTCAATACTATTATTAAAATGAATTTAAAAACTGGATAAATATAAATTTACACACATTTACAAAAGTCAATACTGTGAATAAACTCAATGGCCACGTTTACATAAGGTCTTGATGCCCAATTTTGATTTGTTGCCTATATCTGATTTTTTTGCCTGTCCATTAACACATTCTTTTAATTGTGACCAATATCTGATTCATGTTTTACACTTGCCATACAATTTGCAATGTCTGCGAAATATGCAAAGTTCGCCCAACTTTAACTTTATTTTGAGGCGGAGGAGGAGGGAAAGGGCTGTCATTGCTGCTTGCACCTATTTATTTATATATGGTGTCCTCCACCATTCAGAGGAATTTGTGGGTACGAGAGAGATCTCAGGTCTGGTGAGAGCAAATTGTGGCTGGCTTTAATGAGGAGCAGTGGGTCCAAAATTTTAGGATACACACTTTCCTTCTACGTCATTAAACCACGGAAGTACCACATTGTTGCAAGTTTAATAGTTTACAAAACGGAATGCCTCAATAAATACGATCTGCCTGTTTACATGATAGTCATATTGTCACATATCCGATATCCAGTACATCTGATTTATGTCCACATATAAAGGAGGCATGAAACCAATCTCTAAATATTCGAATGCATGCAATTTTTGTGTGTGTGTGTGTGTCTATATGGTCATAAAACAGATACGATCTGTATCACATATGAGCAAAACATCGGAATTGGGTAATTTTAATTGTGTAAACGTGGCCAATGATGGGCAAAACCTGCAGAAATATGTGGATTTCTACACATGCAGATTCCATGTGGGCCTAGTTCAACTGTAAGTACTGTAAATTTTTTTTTACTTCAGCAAAACATCCCTGCAGTCTGTGCGTGTGTTCAAATGGCAAACAGAAACAGTAGCCAAGTCTTGAACTGCTCAGTTTAAGGGAACTATTAAAAAAAGTCTAAATATAATGGTTTTGCCCAAAAATGTCCTCAGGGAAGTTTAAGGGTTAGATTATGCGAAAAAAAAAAAAAAAAAAGTATTTTTCAGATTAGTTGTTCATATAGAAACCAAATCATGTACACTCTCTAGAGTTTTGTCTTTAATTCTGAAGTTCATGGATCTTGTGTTTTTTGTCAATTTAGTTCATTTATTTGTCTCAATTTGTATGCTTTTACATGAGAATTCTGCTATGCTTCAGACTAAAAAAATAAAATAAAAATTATACCTACATTTATTTTCAGTTTTCAACTGGAATACAGAATATTTCATGACATTTGAACCCTTTTTTTAAGACTAAAGACCAAACTCACTGTCTCTAAATCATAGGTCTCAAACTCAATTCCTGGAGGGCCGCAGCTCTGCACAGTTTTGCTCCAACCTTGATCAAACACAGCTGCTCCAACTAATCAAGGTGTTCAAGTCTACTAGAGAATATTAGGCAGGTGTGAGTTGGAGGTAGTTGGAGCTAAACTGTGCAGAGCTGTGGTCCTCCAGGAATTGAGTTTGAGACCATTGTCCTAAATACTGTAAACATGATTTACCTCTGGTTAATCTAATCGGTACAGAAAAAAAATGCAAACAAAATAAAATCGTATGACAGAAAAAGAAAGACCACACACACAGTAATGATTACAAAAGTAACAGAGCACATAGATGGTTTTTACTGCTCCTTATTCTACCCTGCAATTACATTTTGACTAAGTGAAAAGACCTTCATTTGTCTTTGTCAGGGAATTAAGGAAAATCTATTTGATAGAGGCCCAACTAATAAGGCAAGGAAAAAGGTCAAATCATTTTGACTGTCTGAAGCCTGTGGCATTTTGTCCTGTTTCAGTCCAACGTGCAGTTCTAAATTATTAACACCAAAATACTGCAAGCCATGAGTGGGTGTTGAAGGAAAGAAAACACTTTTGATGAAACTGAGATGTGTCTAACAAAGGAGAAAACACTAACAATAACAACACCTTTCAAATTACATATCCTGCAGAACTGTCCTGTCATAGATGTCTGGTGCTGGTCTCCAACTGTTTAAACTCTTGACTTCAAGAATATCCTCCTCTCGCACACGACCTTTATGATTCTTTGCATATGGTGGCCTGTAAATATACATTAAACAGTACAGTAAATATGCGGTAAGTTTTATACATATTTCTTATTCGCCATGAAGCTAGTTCATGCCACCATAAACGTATTAATTTTCCTACCTTTTATATTTTGTTGGGGGTTTTAAGTGAATAAGTGACTTCAATGCGCCACAATAACTGGACCTAGAATATTACAAAAGTAAATAAGAAAGAAAGAAAATCCACTCACAATAAACATTCTTAAACATTTTGTAAGCACATCATAAGGTTAAAATGTGCAAGTGCTCTTCATTTGACCGTCCCCCCCCCCCCCCCCCCCGTGTTCTTGTTTTAAGAGTGGTTTTCAATTTTATTTCATAATAGTTTCAGTTCTATCATCATGAACATTTTCTAGAACAGCAGTGCATTTAAAACAAAAATATTAAAGCTTTTTTGCTTTTGTTTCTGCTTTTAAAGAGACCCTATTATGTGTTTTTGAAAATTTCTATTCATGCAGTGAATGGAGACATCAAGATGTGGTTTAAATCTGAAAGTGCACTTTGTTTAAAACTATTGATTCTATTTAGTCGACTTAAGAGTCAAATAAATGATTCATCCTTTGTTCAGATCTTTTTTCTGCACTCGTCGACATCAATACAATACATCTCCAAATATGAACTGTGGGATCGGATAAAACGTGAACATGCCTTTCTCTTCAGACACTAGTGGAGAGTGAGGGATCATGGGATTGATAATGATGTGAAGATATACTAGTATAGCCAACTGTGTGCTGTGTTTGTTCCTGTCATTTTTCTGATGATTGATACAATAACCTACGCTGCAGCGCAGGATGCGCCGACCATTTGCTATTAAAGGAAGGATAAGCAAAGTCAGTAACTGTTACAAACTTTGTATGGACCACTTTCTTCTTCCCCCAAATCCTGTAAGTGTTTCTCCTTCCTACACCATGTAAAGTGTGATAAAAATCGTTGCCTCATTTTCTGTGGTTTGCAAAATATGTATTTAACTGTGTGTTAATTGCGTCTTGTGATCACTCCACGCAGCTTGTCATCACGAATCTGTAATAGATCAGTGCTTGTAATGTATCTCTCATGTTAAATTTGTATGAGCTATTTCACATATTGTGTCCATAACCACGTTGAAAACATGACGCGTGCCTTCTCCTTTACCGATTTAAATGTGTTTTGTGCTTGCAATCTACTGCTGTTTGTTGCTACTGTATGTCCATCATCAGCTGTTACTCACGTGCGTGGCATGGTCAATTTTCTAAATAGTTCAACTTTTGCCACTGTGTGGATTATTACTGAATGTGTTCTGTTGTTTATACTTGGGATTAAAGTTTAGAATAGAGTAATTTACTGGTGTTTAACTGCATTGCTTTAATGCACTCCTGCATTGGGCTCTCACATATACTCTGAACTCCGGCTACTTCATAGCCGTGGTGGACGTTTCTCTAAGTCTCGTGCTGAACGCAGTCCACCAATCACAACAAACTGGGTCATCGGACCAATCAGCGCAGATTAGCCTCACGCAAAGGAGGGGTTTGGGAACAAATGAATCACTGAATGAATCATATTGTCGTTGGGATAATTAGGTAAAAATAAATGCAAATTATAAGACAATGAAAGTGTTTTTGGATCTTCCATGCATATCAGCCTGTTGTTGGAGACCCCCAAAACCAAAATATGACATTTTTAATGCAAAACAGGGGCTTTTTAAACCTTTAGACCATAGACATTTTTTATGATAGAAAACCGGATGGAAAAACAAACATTAGTTTGTACAATTTAAAAAAATTGTCATAGTTAAAAAAAAATGTAAATACAGTTAACTTGCAAGGAATAGCTGTAGCAAGGAAAAACTGTTGCCTGTTCTCGGCCAAGCATAATTTTACATCAAATAAAAATAAAGCCATTTGTTGTATGATATTTGGGTCCAAACTGTATGAAATTTAGTTTAATTGACGAAAAAATGCTTTGAAATGCTGTGCTCATATTTCTTTAATAAATAGACATTTTTCTGTTCAATATTGAGAATAGACATGGCCACAGTTTTGTCTTTTTGGTCTTTCTTGTCCCGAGTCTGGAGTAAACATTTTATTCCTTACCCATAATTGGTTGTGCACCATGCTGCTGATTCACATTTATGAAAGTCAGGGCTGTACTCTGGAACTAGAAATGGTCTGACCTTTCTTGATGGGTAATTGCTGTATTTGTCTGTCACTGAAATAAACCAAAAAAACAAAAAGATAACGCTTATTAAAGGGAAAGCTCGCTCATTATTTACCCACCCTCAAGTACTTCCAAACTTTTATGAGTTTCTTCTGTTGAACACAATAAGAGATATTCTGAAGAAAGCTGAAAACCCTGTACCCATTGACTTCTATAGTATCTTTTTTCCCAACTATAGAAATGAGTGGTTACAGGTTTCCATATTTTTTTAAGTTATCTTCTTTTGTGTTCAACAAACCAGGTTATGAGAGGTGATTGTCTACTAATAATGACATTGCTATACTGTCGCCATTCAAATCCCGCATCTACTACCTGCGCAGAAATCAACAGTGCAGCTGCGTTGTAATGTATGTTGGCAGATTGAAGTAAAAATTCTTTGAGATTTGAATATTTTATCAATTGTGTGAGGTGATGAGCTTCATGCAAGATCTGGCAACAAACATGGACAAAAAGTGATTTTGATAACTATGGGCCATACAAATTACATGATTTTCCCTGGAGAAAAATGAGAGGTTGGCAGGATATGAGTGTGAAATCCAGGAGACTCATAGATCTAGAAAATGGAAGTGTTGGCAGGTATGGTAAAAGGTGAGAAAATGATAACAAAGTTATAATTTTTGGATGAAAAGAGTAGTTATTTTCTCACCCTTTCAACAACAAAAACGAAAGTAAACCAGGTTTGCAGCAAGTATGGGGTGAGTAAATAATTGTTTCGGTAAAAAGAATAGATATTTTCCCACCCTCCACATGTTCCAGTTGTCTTTATGTTTTCTTTCATCTATTCAACACAAAAAAAGACAATTTGAAGAATGTTGACCAGTAGCTATCAACTTCAATAGTATTTTTTTTTTACTATGGGTGTTAATAGCTACCATTCTTTAAAATATTTTCTTTTGTGTTAAACACAGAAAAAGAATCTTGTGAAAGTGAAGAAATTGTAAGGAAATGTATTTTTTGGGGTAAATCTTTCATTAAAGGTCTTACTGTTTCTTAGGCTACAAACGCTAATCTATTGCACAGAATTACAAATGGCCTAATGTCCTGACATATGCATTTCTAAATGCAATTTATTTTTAAATAAACGGCTGGGAATATCAGAAGTGGGAGTAATCATCAGCATTGATAATGTCGCTCTTACCCTGCTTTTTCTTCCCTATGGATGATTCCAGAGAATTTTCTGAAATGCATCTTGTGCTTCTTGTATGATTAATGCCATCCATATAACATCTTTTTCCATTGTGATAGGTTTTGGGCTGTCCAAGGTTTGGATAAAAACTCCATTCAGACCCAGACACCATATTAGCCTCTAAATGGACACAAATAAAGATAATAATAATAATAATAATAATAAAAGGATCTTGGAATCTAATGATAAATACCAGAGAAGAGAGTAAAAGTAAAGTCTTCTACTGCAAAAAAAAAAAAAAAAAAGAAGAAAAAAAAGAAGCTTTTCTAACTTGGAGTTTTTTTTTTTTCAAGTCCAAATATCCAATATTAAACCAAGCAACATTTTCTAGACAAGTAAAAAATATTGTTTTATTTTCAAAAATAACAAGTCTAAATTAGAGTTGGACTTGTGAATTTATTTTATTTTATTTTTTTTGTAAAACAAGCAAAATAATTTGCAGTGAAGAAAGTAAAATAATCTTATTTCAAACTCATAACAAGATTATGGGATTTACTCAATTGGTAGATTGTTTAAAGAAATTAAATAAATTATAGATTTTTTTAAGATAGAGAGTAATAAAGAATGCAGAGGTAAAGTCATGTGTGAAAATGATTCATTATAGCCGCAGTAAGGTAAAAACATGAATGAAAGTTAGATGGTGTGTTGACGGAAACTGCATATGTGATGAAATGTATCATGTCTCAAATAATTGTTGAATCAGTTATGATACATTACATTTACTTCAGAAAAGTCATGGTTTATCCAAAACATATTAGTTACAGTAACAGTTAAACAATTAAATAAATAAGCTAAATGCCCATAAATGCCCAACTTTTATAAAAACAGATTTGACATATTTGTGGTCATATTAATGATCAACGTATCTAATCATAAACATGAACAGTTGAAGTAAGAATTATTAAACTTCCTGAATAATCAGCCCCTCATTTACTTTATAGAGAGAATAATTTTTCAACACATTTCTAAACATAATAATTTTGATAACTAATTTCTAATTACTGATTTTTTTTATCTTTGTCATGATGACAGTAAATAATATTTGACAAGATATTTTTTTAAAAACACTTCTATAGAGCTTAAAGTGACATTTAAAGGCTTAACTAATTAGGTTAGAGTAATTAGTTAAGTTATTGTATAATAATAATTTTGACCTTAAAATGTTTTTTTTAAATTAAAAACTGCTTTTAATTTAGCCGAAATAAAACAAATAAGACTTTCTCCAGAAGAAAAACTATTATCAGACATACTGTGAGAATTTCCTTGCTCTGTTAAACATTATTAGGGAAATATTTAAAAAAAAGAAAAATAACTTTGAAGGGGGGCTAATAATTCTGACTTCAACTGTACAGGGTTCATACACATTTTACTAATAAAATTCAATGACTTTTCAATGACTTTTGCAGTTTTACCTAACTGGCAGATTGTTTAAAGAAATTAAATAAATGAATATATGTATATATATATATATATATATATATATATATATATATATATATATATATATATATATATATATATATATATATATATATATATATATATATATATATATATAAAAACACAGTTCATTTTGACTTATTAATTCTAAAAACAAAACTATATTTTTTATCTGTCTAGAAAATGTTTCTTGATTTAAGAATTTTTGGGTTTTCTGACTAGAAACAAAACTAAAGCTCTCATTAAAAGCATTTTTGCAGAGTAGGGAAGTATATGTTCTACAAGAGATCCTTTTTATTAAAACTAATAAACAGACTTTAACTACTGATTGAAGCCTGACTCACGTGGGAATGATCTCATGAGTTTTCTTTCACTTGGAAACTTTATGTCTTTGATGTGTGGAAATGGGGCATCGCTGTATCGAGGTTCAGGTATCCAGCGCATATGGGATTTCCAGTCAAGGTCACATCTAATAACCAAAGGCACTGGCATCACATTAATGTAGTGTAGAGGAAAAAAAACATTTCAATGGCACTAATTTGGACGTTATATTTAACTTATTCATTTGAAAATATAATCAGGGACAGATTACAAATGCATTAAAACTAGCTTTAATGCTGTAACCAAAATCAAAAAATCCACTCAAGTATTCAGTTTGATTAGCAATTTAAATTATACAATAATACCTGCTTTCCCCGCTTCAGAAACCAAAGGGAAATTTGAAAAGCTGTCACTTAAAAGTAATTTCAACTGTATTAATCAATTTTTAATACTAGTTATGGGAATAATAAATTGATTTATGAAATACTTACTCAGTGAGCACAGGCTCAATGTGTGTAATGTGAGGTTTGAAGTCCCGTTCTTTTCCAAAACTCCAGAATGACTCACTCTCTGTGGGTTTCCTAATTATGATAATAATAAAGGGAATAATCTGTTATAGCATGCATTTTGAATCTTGAATGTAAGCCTGCTTGAGATGAATTGTATAATATATATTTGTATACAATTTGAAGTCAAGTTAAATTATTTAGTCATTAATTTCTTTATGACACAAATGTTAAAAAGATAAGACAGATGTTGTGGTAACACTCATTTTATTTATTTGTTCATTATTATATTAGAATACATACAAAACCTATGTTGCACCTCACAACAACTATGAAAATAAAAAGGAGAATATGTAAAGAGTTAAGATGCAAAACCTCTGTGTCGTTTGACATTTCCATCAAAAATTAACATTGTTTCTCAGCCTCCTTTGTTTATGTTGAGATATTTTACTTTAAAGACAAGGAAAAGGACTTATTCTTTGCCATAAAAGTGATATTACTGAACATAGGCCTACACAGGAGCCTGATAAAAATGCTAATTTTAGAGAAAGATTACAGCATGCCAATAGGGAAAAATAATTAAAGTTTAAGTAACAAAGTAAGCAAGCAAAAAATAATAATATTAAACTCTGTACACAAATTGGATACTTTTAAAGTAAAATAAAATGTGTGTGGACCTCCAAAATACAGAAGTTAAAGAGACGTTTTCGAAAATAGTCTTGAAACACTAAACAAAATGTTGCTCGACTGTCTTTAACATCATTACAAAATTCACATCAATTTTGTTAAATTTGTGGTATTTTCTACATTATTTATATAGACAAATATGTTAATGGTATCTTACCTTATGTCCATTCTGTAGGCAACAAAGGCGTTGTTATAGAGTGACGGTGTTTCAAAAGAAAGTTAAAGACTGCAGATTTGACCATTGTTATAATCCGTTGCTCGGAGAACACAAACAAAACGCTACATGTTTACTGATGTTTGTATACAAAAACACTTAGGCCTATAAATAGAATTGAATTTGTATTCACTCATAGGCTAATCATTTATTGAATGATACAGGCTATGTGCATTCTTTATTCATTAGGCCAATATTTATTTGTTTGTTTTTTGTTACGAAATATAAGGTCAGATTTTGTCAGATTGCCTGACTTTGGTTTGTCGAAACGCAAGATGGCGCAATAAAACCATTTTTTTCTTTAATCAATTTTTTCCCCTTTTTTTCTTAATTCTTTTTCCTGTCTTGGCTAAATGTGTAAAAAATAAAATACGCTTTTAAGGCTGATTGTTGGCGCTACTATAGTTTTATTTATTTATTTATTTTGGAAAAAATGCTCAGAAAAAAAATAGACGGACATTTCTATTAAAGGCTACTGGGAACAAATCCATTTTTAAAAACAACAACAACAACAACAACAAAAACAATAATACTATATATATATATATATATATTAATAATAATATATATATATATATATATATATATTAATAATAATATATATATATATATTAATAGGCTACTAGATTACTAGAGTCTTTCTGAACTGCAGATAAAATATGCTAACTGTGAAGTCAGCATGAGGACTGATATTCAAAAATTTTATATAGGCTATCTGAGGATAATATCATAACTGTGAAATCTTATAAAAGATAACTATTTCTAAAAAATTATAGCATGCATTAGTTTATTTCTTTAATCCAAGTATTCCAGCTTCAGATGCGTTATTATGCAAAAAATAATTTGCATTGTAAATGTAGGCTAAATGCTGTTTTTAAAAAGTTATTGCAAATAACGTTATGGGACATGATTAGACCCAGTGATGAGAAAGAGAAAGAGAGAGAGAGAGAGAGAGAGAGAGAGAGAGAGAGAGAGAGAGAGAGAGAGAGAGAGAGAGCTCTTTAAATCCACCTGTTAGCCAGCATATTCTTACGCCTTCGGTTTGGGAAGGTGAACTGATCGCCAGGACCGCGTGTCAGTGATTTAACTCAAACTTCTGTATTTCTAAAGTCCTCACTGCGCACATTCTTCATCTTTAATGGACTATAAATGCCGACGACACCATACGGGACAATGTTAATGCATCGTTGGCCACAAATGCCTTGATCTCCATATGGACTTCGCCACAGCGCTGCAACTCGCGCAATATCGCCACGCCACCGGACTTTTATTTTTGTAATTATTATTCATTGGTGAATATGGCGAAGCGATCGCAGTGAACTGGAGCCAAGGTTTGCAACACATTGTTGCAAATATTAAGCAGAAGATCATGATGCTCTCCCTCTCGCGTGCCCCGTAACTGCTTCCATTCATTCAGTCCAGTTTGGCGCTAAGCATCGTCTTCTCTCCTGGAGATTTTCCTTCCAGTTTCCTCTCAATTATGTTCACTTTCGCTGCCTTTTGCTACATGCTTTCCCTTGTCCTCTGTGCTTCTCTCATCTTCTTCGCGATCTGGCATGTAAGTGTTTGCATCTTTGGCGTGCTTTGTGTAAATATATTGCTGCAGGATGGCATGCATGCATGTGTTTGCTGCATCAGACAAAACTGTCCAGCACCTGATCAAAGGCTCCCTGATATCTCTGCCATGTCTTACATCACCAAACTATGATCGTTTGCTTTTAAATGAATAGTGACTGGGCGACAGCATTGACGCAGACCCTGACTTGGTGGCACCAGCATGTGCGAGGGAAGTCTTTTGCACACCTTTCATGGGTTTTCCCACCGCTCTACCTTTCTTTAATGACTAAAGCACCTTTATGGGTTGTTTCAGATGGATTATATCCAAGTATAACTGTGCTGAACCTCTTTTAAGCTACAGCAGTGTTATTTTCCAGTGCTTGACCTGTTTTGATGTTAAGCTGAGCTTTATGTCTGTGCACTTTTTGCAAGGTGTAACATTATTTTTTTCTTCCATAAGGAAAGCTGCATTAAAGCGCTCGCTCACATTCACAGCACTGCAAGACTGCTCTAGATTTGGGTCAGCACAGTCGTTTGCCCTAGGCTTGCTTTTGCATAGCAACAGACATTATAGCCCCAAGGGTTAAATAAGGGGTAATTATGAGCACATCACAGTTAACCCAAACCTTTTAGTAAGGCATCATTAAACTAATCTATTTCCAATATCTCCACTAATGTCATTTGGTTCTTCTAACAGAAGTTTTTTTTTTAATTTGTCAGATGTTTTGTATGGCAGGCAGGAATGCTGTCCCCAGCCGTTTCAGCTTTTGAATCTTTAATAGATTTAATTTGATCAGCACACAGTAGGAAAATCCTGCCATGTCAGTCGCCTTTCGTGTCAGAAAACTGAATGCATTTTACACTTTAGCTTCTGTTTTTGT
The DNA here is from genome assembly GCF_052040795.2 of Danio rerio. NCBI lineage: Eukaryota > Metazoa > Chordata > Actinopteri > Cypriniformes > Danionidae > Danio > Danio rerio. The sequence goes on from NC_141040.1 coordinate 40,418,963, forward strand.
GTTGAATGCACTTACGATATGGCAGAGATCATGAGACAGCTCTGTCATTGTAGTTTTAAGCAGTGCTAAAATAAAGCACATCAACCTGGCATTAAAAGAGATTTGCTTGAGGTGTTTGTTGCAGTTCAGAATATTACTTGATGAGTATCGTTCACCCAGCATCTTTAAGGCATTGTGTTTTATTCAGTAATACACACAACTTTATTTATACTGTACATAAAAAGTAGTGATGGCATCACATGAATGCAGAAAATCCCAAGAGATTATCTTGAGCTGTGGTGTGAAAAGCAGAAGACAGGGACAATATTCTATGAAAGAGCATTTCACGCTTTTAAGAGCCCTCCATAAAGGCACCAGCACAAAATCTACTGTTATATAATAATTGTGATTTATTTATTTCTAGACAAAAGTTGTGTTCAAGTACATGGCCGTTCAAAAGTTTGGGGTTATTAAGTTCATTTTATTTAATTTTTTTCAAATAATCCAGCTCTTGAACAAAAAACTCTTGAACCTTCAGACTTTCTTCAACATTTGTAATAATAAGAAATCTTTACTGTATATAAAACAAAATAGATTAATTTCTAAAAGTTTATTGATTGTGGACAAGTCATGACTGCTGAAATTTTTGAACAATAGTGCACATGGCTAATTTTGTATGGGCAGAAATTTGTATTTAAAGGGCACCTATTTTACCCCTTTTCAAGATTTAAGATAAACGTTTTGTGTCTCCATAATGTGTCTTTAAAGTTTCAGCTCAAAACACCCATCAGATTATTTATTTTAGCTTTCAGAAGATTAGAATTTTCTGCTTTGAACACAATGTTGTTGTTTTCGTTGCCTGTCCATTTAATGCTAGTTCTCCCCACCCACAGCTCCCACATGCCTTTTAGAGTGTATTTCAATCTCTGCCTCGGCTGCGTCAGATAAACAGCACAGTGACAGACATGAAGGAAGCAGTTTTCATGTAATGTTTGTGAGAAATACTGCAGCAATAATTTACCAATGATTATTTGATTTATTTGTTGGGGAATTGCAACAATGAGTTACACAAAATGTTGCTACAAAGTTCACGCACACACTCAGCGAACACACACACACAGCTCTCGTGTCTAACTTGGCATTGTTTTTGTTCGCAAATGTGACAGGATACAAGTTAAAATACACTGCTGTGTGGATATCCGTTTTGTTAATGTACAAAACAAACCTGATTTCAAAAGTTCACACTTAGCTGATGATTGATAATATAGCTTGTTTGGCATGCTGTCCCGGGAGAAAGCCCTGAGCTTATGAGATCCTCGAGCCCTGGGCTCCCTCCCATTTGCAGGGCGAGAGGGGAGTTTGAGCTTAGGTAGATCTTGATGAACTCCCCCTGGCTTATTTCTAGCTAAATGACGGATATGGATGACTGAGGAGAGGTGTACTCGCTAAGAGCTTGGCTATGGTATCAATTTTGTTTGTTCAACTTACTGTAGTTGTGTGTTTTTGAAATATGGGAGGAAAACCTGGGAAAAACCCACGTGAGCACAGGGAGAACGATCAAACTCTGCACAGAAATGTCATCTGGTTTAGTAGGGACTTTAATCAGAGGCATTCTTGCTGTGAGGCAACAGTGGTAATCAAGACGAAGATAGTGATCAGAAAAACTGTTTATTTATAGTGAGTTAGGAATCATCTGATTGGAGAATCAGTCATGAGCTGACGCGGGGACAGCTTCAATTCAGTAATTCATTACAAACATACACTGCTTTAAAAATGTTTTAAACTTGTAAAACTCTTGATCTTTTTATCCTGGTTGCTTTGCACACGTCCTGCTTGTTGACATGTTTATACTCATTACTACGGGGACATTTTAATACTGTCAATCAATTTGGTGGATGAGGAAACTGTAACGTTGCGGTGGGCCTCAAAATGGAAGGGATTTGGATCCTATTTTAACATCGGGGATGTTAAAAAATAGACGTATTGTCTTTATATCACCCCAATATGAATGTGGACATACTATACCTGCACACATTCTGTCCAAACAGTTTCCAAAAGATAATTGTTATCATAGGTGCCCTTTAAAATATCAACGCTTTTAGAAATGAAGATTCTAAAACAGGAACTGTAATAACATTTCATAAACAGTTATTTAAAGATCTAGCAAACACAATTTGAATGATCTTTTCCACTTTGAAGAACCTTTTGTGCAATGGAACGTTTACATGTTTGTTAAAGGTTCTTTATGGAACCATCAATACCAACAACCTTCATTTTCAGGAGTGTACCAACAAGTTTTGTGAAACAGCACTTACTAAAAGTAATTATATGCAAAAGTAATGAATGTATTCCAACACATCTGTCTTCTTTATGTCAACTCACACTACAAGCATAGCAGAATCTATCTGTAGTCCTTTTCAAAGGGATCTGAAGGGATGCCTAATCTGCATATTCCCCCATGTGTGTTATTCTACATCTGAGGGGAAATGATCCCCACATTAGCTTAACTAACACTGAGAGTCAAAAGCTCCCTCAGCAGATGTTTCGAGTAGACTTTCACAGCCAGTAGAAACTAAAACACATTAATGCCCACAGAATGCCTGGCAAGGATGTGCAGTTTAGAGCAGTATTTAACAGATTATCCATGAATGCAATGGTGCGTTCATCTGTGAAGGGTTGAACGTATCATTGAGATGTATAGTTCAGCAATCCTGCAAGCTACTTCAAAGAGCTCTTGTTAAACATTGGAGGTCAACTTGATTATTCTACAAGCTGAACTGCAGACTAATGTGCTGCACACAGTCTTGCACATGCTAACATGACTTGAATAATATTAGTACATTAAACACAAATCCATTCTGCCAGACACGAACATCTTAGCCATACTAAATTGTTATTTACGTCTTTCAGTGTTCACAAACTATCACAGAAAATAAAAACGTGCTGGTGACGCCATTTCAAACAACAGTTTGGAAATTAAATGTCTTCATATTGTGTACATATTTCAGCTGTTCGGAAATGAAATGCCCAGTGGCATTTAAAGTTTAATGATGGTGTTTGAAAATAATCTTCCACCCACTGTACACTAAAACTAAACTTAACAATCAGTGTTAAAAAAGCAAACGTGGAATAAAATCACATTTCCTGAGGTAATTTGAGATATTAAGCCCTCCAAATGTAACTGTGGTCAGTGTAAAAGGTGTTTCATAGTATGAAATAATTTGATTTATAATTAAGTTTGCATGTATGAAGCATCATTAAACTCGATGAACATACAACACCTAAAAGGCAGTGTAGTTATAATCCAACGATGGCTCAAATATATGCAAACATAAACATTTGGATAAGAAGTGTAATGTAAATTTTGTATTTTTAAAAAAATAACCCAATGATGTATGATTATATTTTACCTAATATTGGATTTTGACAATCCAGCACCTTTCAGAGTGGATATACATAGACAGAGTTACATAATGATGTACAATACTGATAACTCATGGTATGTTTCTGAAGTAAGTTACAATTTTGAAACATGGCTCAGCTAATAAAAATAAAGGCTTGGAACATGTACAGCGCATATACATTAGATTAGTCAGTACTGAAGCCAAATCTGGAGCTCATCTAACAAAATAACTTACAATAACAATTAACGGTTCAAAAATTAGTAGCACAAATTAATATGTTATGGAAAAATTTGTATTTTTTAAATTCGAAAATAGCAAAAATCAAGAGAAAAAAAAATACACACACACACACATATACATATACATACATATATATATATATATACACACACACACACACACACACACACACACACACACACACACATACATACAATATTTTGCATGAGTTTAAATGTATTATCTTTCCATTTCTAAAGATGTTATATGACTAAAATATTATTTTAATAAATATATCTTTTTAATAAATCAGTTTTGTTTAAATGCACCAAAATATATTACCCATATTCAATGAGAAATTGATAAAATTATCCATTTTCAAAATAGGTTTTACGCATATATGCTGACCACTGTATCCTTTTTATGCATGTTAATATGTTTCTTCATGTCTTTGTAGTCTTGGTGTTCTTATGTTCAAGAACACTCTACACTGACTTTTAAGTGCTCTAGCATAGGAGCAAACAAGCTAGTTTACCATCAGAAAAACAAGACATATAGAACTGATTATGTGACGCCAAAACCAAAATGTGTTTGTTTACAAATCAATCTGAAATTGCATACCGACGGGGTTACAAATACTATATAGACCATTTTGAGGTCTATATATAACAATGGTCCTAATATATTTCCTCTATTACATTTTTCATTACCATAGCTCCCAAGAATCCAGTAAGGTCAAAAAATTTAAAAATGATGTTGTGATAGCTTTTTTTAACGCAAAGCTATGATTGAATTGTTTCTTGCTACAGTTATGAAACAGTTTGCCAAGAAGCAGGAAATGTTTTTGGGCCAATGTCATGACCATATGGTCTATAGTACACTAAAAGCAGTATGAGAGTAGAGTAGTATGTCTGAATTCATAAAACTCGAAAAACAGTATGCGAGAAGTACCTGGATGACCTACTATTTCAGGGGATTCTAAAGTGCGCATCTGTTGGACGCTATGCTATCCCATGATGCACTACAAGAGAAATCATGAATGGGAGTGATACTGGCATGAGAAGGTCACATGATAATGTCAAAACGGCAGATGCAGTACGTCCAAGTTCTATTTATACTGCTCACAATTATACTATATGGAATGTACTTTTCTAACAATCGAGTAGTACGTTTAAATTCTAATGCAGTACCTACTTAGTAGATGATTTCAGACGCAGCCCTGATCTCTGGAGAAAGTGTTCTTACTTTCAAAACCATACTGGGTTGACGTAACCCAACATTTGGTTTGTCCATGTTCCTAGTTATGACAGCCCAATGTTGTTTGGAGTATAATAACACATTATGAATTGTGACATGACTTTACTACAGATAATGATTTTCTTATTTCCAGTTAAATTTAAACATTAAGTCAAACATGAACAATCTCAACACTTGTTTGATAAAAGTTTAATTTAATCCTAATTAATCCATTGGTTGGGTCTGTTCAAATTTGACCCACAATTTTGTTAAAACTACTCAGCAATTTGCAGGATGCTGGCTAGTGTTAACCCATATTTGACCCAAATTTGGACAGAAACAACCATTCCTACTATCAGAAAAATAAAACATATGGAACTGGTTAAGTGATGCTAGCATCATTCACTCTAAAACATGTTGGGTTGTATTAACCCACCATTGGGTCAAACATGGACAATCTCAACACTTGTTTGATTAAAGTTTAATTTAAATTTAATCCCAATTAACCCAATGGTTGGGTCTGTTCAAATTTGACCCACAATTTTGATAAAAACCACTCAGCAATTTGCAGGATGCTGACTTGTTTCAACCCATATGTGACCCAAATTTGGACAGAAACAACCATTCCTACTATCACAAAAGTAAAACGTACAGTATGAAACTGGTTAAGTGACACCAACATCATTCACTCAAAAAAATGTTGGGTTGTATTAACCCAACATTGGGTCAAACATGGGCGACACAGTGGCGCAGTAGGTAGTGCTGTTGCCTCACAGCATAAAGGTAGCTGGGTCGAGCCTCTGCTGGGTCAGTTAGGTTTCTGTGTGGAGTTTGCATGTTCTCTTCCCGTTCGTGTGGGTTTCCTCTGGAAGTCCACAAGTCCAAAGACAAATCTCAAATTAATTCAAATTAATTCAAATTAATTTTCAAATTTGACCCAAATTATTGTTAAAACCACTTGAAATTGCAGGATGCTGGCTTGCTTCAACCCATATTTGACCTAAATTTGGACAGAAACAACCATTCCTATGCAAGGAATTGGGTAGAAATATGGGTTTTAGCCCCTGTATACATACTGTAAACTGTGGAAAAAAAGAATACAAGATGTTGATGTTGTATTGCTAACAGTGGCAATCTTCTTTAATTAAAGAAATTAATAAATTTGATGTTTTTTTGTTGTTGTTTTTTTCAAAATGCTGCTCTGTTTTAACCCAATGTTGGGTAAGCTATGGACAAATCAGATTTGTCTATTTTACACAAATTTGAGTTAAATTAACCCAAAATCTTCTCAAGTAAACACATGTTTTCCAATGAGACTATGTTATTTTTCTCATCTGGCTTATGTGAGCTAGTATTAGGATGGGCTCTAACCCAGAACAATGGGTAATACCACTAAGAGGATTAGTTAAGTTAATACTAACACAATTCAGGAAATAATAGTGTTAGAGGCTAGGTCAAACCTAAAAACATGTGTAGACAGTGCAGCAGGCAATCACACAACAATCCATCATTTCACACAGCCACATTCTCTCATGACAGATAGACAGATGAGGATGTTTATGACTTGGAATCATTGTAAAGATCTGCACTAAAGCAGTTAAAAACTATTGTTCAGTGCATCACATAAACACATCACATAAGCTTATATACAGTACAGTTGTGCAGTCAGCTCAGCTTTTTTTTCAATGAAACGTAATCCCCAAATGGGTTAACCGATGTCACATAGGGAACAAAACAGCAATGTTTCCACATGGATACACTGTGCACATGTTACATTCTTTGTTGATATTCTGTTTTAGTTGCACTGACTTTTTAGATGCATCTTAGAAAAAAAGAATGCAAGAAAATACTCTATTTTTTACAAGTGATTAAAATTCAAGCGCCTCTGTCAGGTTTAAACCCAATCTTAAATTAAACCAACCTGTTTTAAGTGCTTTTTATGCTTCATCAACATTTAGAGTAGTGTTCAGTTATTAATATGTCACTTGTGTAGTTTCCATGGCTCAGTGATTCCCCTTTCGTGGTATAAATTTAAATGTGATTATTAAAGGATGGCCAGGTTTTAAAGTGTGTATGTTTTATTTTTTTCGAGTAATATAGTGGTTACATCGCACACATGATTATCTGATGGCCAAGAAGAAAAAGAGAGAAAATCAAACCCTTGTGCTGACTGTCACCTACAGAATTGAGAGACCATTGATAGACTACAGGAGAGGCAATGCAGGGCAGTTTGGTCTGTAACAGGGGAAATAAGCTTGTCTAATTTGATCAAACTTTAATTTAGGCTTCTCTTGCGTTGTGAATGTTCTATAGCCATGAGGCACCACAAGACCATTTCTGCTCTAATGCACTTACTACAGGGGATAATTTCATGTGTCTCGCAATCTGAATACATTTTAGCTACATAAAGCACAATGATTTACAGAATCTTTTACTATAAAAAAGGTTTCACTTTTTACACTATTTAGCTGTTGCTTTTTAAATATGACATTTCTGTGTATCATTTTATACGGAGACCCGGAAGGTACGGTACGGAGACCCGGAAGGGACGTGATGGTGGGGAAAAAAAAATTGGTGGAAGAAAAAAAATTGGTGGAAGAAAAAAAAAACTGGGTGGGAGAAAAAAAACAGAGTGATAGGAAAACATATTTTTACTTTTTTTTTGCGTTCCCTCGCAAAGATGTTTTGCGTTCCCTCGCAAAGATGTCTTGCGTTATCTTGCAAAACTGTTTCTCCACAAACACTTCCTGTTCACTTCACTCATGTAAACCCTCACGTTTTTGCCGAAATTCTCCTGTATTTTACCATTCTATCCCGCTATCATCCTATCATTAAGTATTATCCCATATTTCTCTCATATTTTTAATCTTGAAAGCACGCTGAAATTAATATTAAAATGTCTGCATTCACTTTTTTTACATTAAAGCTGTGCATCGATCGTTGCCTTTCATATGCAACCTCTGAACCAGAGGGTGCATGTTTAAACAGACAGACACAGGCCCGGATTGGCTAATCGGGAGGACCAGGAGAATTCCCGGTGGGCCGGTCCGTTTTTTGGCCGCGAGGGCCGGTGTCCCTAGCTCCAGAATCTGTTGCTCTCAGCAGTCACACTTTTAAAATTAATTTATTTATTTACTTGACCACAGTCTTCTTATTCATTATTTTACCGCAGCTCTGCTCTTTTTATATATAACCAGCCTGCAGGTTAATCATGACTCGAATGAGTCACCTCTAAATATCGAACTGTTGTGGTCCAGTGGTTAGCACATTAGAATACGATGCCACTGTCCTGGGTTTGATCCTCGTCTGAGTATGTTTTTTTTTCTTTCATTTTTATTGTTAAGACATATAATACTGTTAGGGTTGTTAAACATTTGAAGTTCTAAAGCAGCTGTTTTCTCAAAAAAAAAAAAAGACGTGATAGTGTATTTAGAAACTGAATTGTAATGTCGTGAACTGAGGTGGGCCGGTCTGAGGCTTGAAACTCCAGGGCTGAAAAGGAGTCCCACTCCGGCCCTGGACAGACAAATACACTGAATAATAAGTAAACATCTCCGTCCTGCATGTTTTATTTTAAACAGCTAATTTTCTCTTAAATGAGCACAAACAGTTTCTAAAGTAATGGAATGCTTTCATTATAGATCTGTGCATTCTTACAGAGACATCTCTGTTATCAAAAAAAAAAACAAAACGAGAGATTCTTTTGCAGCTCACTTGTTTGATAACAGAGGTGTCATGTCACTTTAAATGGCGTGTACAGAAGCTGATCTGGGATCAGTTTATTGTACGGAGCGCGTCTGTCAATCAGCGCTTATACATGCATTCACTGGTTCAGAGGTTGCATTTGAAAGTCGACGATCGACGCACAGCTATAATGTAAAGAAAGAGGGATAGGATAATATGGGAGAATTTCGGCAAAAACGGGAGGGTTTACATGAATGAAGTGAACAGGAAGTGTTTGTGGAGAAACAATTTTGCGAGATAATGCAAAACATCTTTGTGAGAGAATGCAAAAACCTTAGAAATATGTTTTATTATCACTTAGGTTTTTCTTTTTTTCTCCCATCCAGTTTTTTTTTTTCTTTCACCTTTTTCCCCCCCACCATCACGTCACTTTCGGGTCTCCGTATTTCCGGGTCTCCATAGTTTATTGTATTTTACTAAAATTATATTCTTGTCACATCAACTGAAGCAACAGTCACTGCTATTGAGTCAATTATTATTATTTTTTCTATTCAGTGGATAATGCTTACAAATGACAAACACAAACGTACTGCTTCATTCATTCATACATTTTCTTTTGGCTTAGTCTCTTTATTCATCAGGGGTCGCCACAGCCAACTTATTCAGCATTTGTTTTACACAGCGGTAGCCTTTCCAGCTGCAACCCATTACTGGGAAACACCCATTCTTACACCTGTACTGCATGTCTTTGGGGCAAACCGGAGCACCCGGAGGTAACCCACATGAACACAGGGATGTCAACTGACCCAGCCAGGTCTCAAACTAGCGACCCCTTTTACTGTGAGGCGACTGTGCTGTCAACTGCGCCACTGTGTCACCCCTCTCACAGGCAACAGATAAACAGGCTTAGTTTTCCATGGTCGTGTCACACATACACAAATTATTTGAATATCAACATTCCTGTTCAACACAAAAATGTTTGTCCAGAAAATTCAGTTAAACATAACATTTTAGCGAATATTGTTCACATAACATTTATTTTTATGTAAATCAATAGTTATTTACAATTATTATTGTCTAATAAATGACAGAAGAAGTACAGTGTGCTGAACAAATGGTGATTTTATTTTTTTTTACAGTGCAGTGTTGGGTCAAATATGGACAAGACTAATAGTTGGATTAAAAAACTTAATTAAATTGTAATTAAAAAAAGTAACATAATGATTGAGTTTGTTTACCTTTGACCTTATGTTGGGTTAAAGCAGTGGCGACCAACCTGGAGATCTACCTTCCTCTAGATTTCAGTTGCAACCCATATCAGACACACCTGCCTATAATTATAAAGTGCTGTTCAGTTCCTAATTAGTAGGTTTAGGTGTGTTTGATGAAGGTAGGGGCTAAGGATGTCCAGATCCGATTACAAGATCGGAAATCGGGCCTGATCAAACAGTTTCAGACTCGGATGTTACCTCCCAATCAGGACTCGAATGTATATGTGTGTACATATATATTCTCATCATTTTCAACACATCTATAGTTATGCAGTGGCACAGAGTTAGACCTCTGCAGTCTGGACGTATTTTAAAGTTGATGATGACAACATTGCCATAGCAAAACGTGAGATGTGTAAACTTAGGATTGAAAGAGCTACATTTAACACAACAAACAAACAGAGTTGTTGAATTTATTGTCCATTGCTTGTTTGTGTTAGTATATACATTAAGTAATTGTAAAGTGTTAGGCTACTGTAGGGGCAACATGGTGGCTCAGTGGTTAGCACTGTCGGCTCACAGCAAGAAGGTCACTGGTTCAAATAACGGGGGGTCAGTTGACATTTCTGTTTGAAGTTTGCATGCTCTCCCTGTGTTCACGTGGATTTCCTCAGGGTGCTTTGATTTCCCCCACAGTCCAAAGACATGTGCTATAGGTGAATTGAATAAACTAAATAAGCCATATGTGTGATTGCAAGAGTGTATGAATGTTTCCCAGTGCTGGGTTGCAACTGGAAAAGCATCTGCGGGGTTGGTGGTTCATTCTGCTGTGGTCACCCCTGATGAAAAAAGGGACTAAGCCAAAAGAAAATGAATGTCTAGGCTACTGTAAAAGGTGCATTTACAAAAAACAACTCTGGACTTTATAGCAATCCATGTGTACAAATATATAATGTTAATTAATATGAATGTATTCCAGTTGTATCTCCCAGCGCGCCTTCCACTTTATACGATGCTGAAATAATGGAGGATAAATTGGAACAAAGTAATAAAACGATCATGTACCCTTGAAGATCACACAAACACTACAAATTCGTGTGTCTAGCCTAATGATAATGATCGTGTTCTTCTTCTTCTTTTTCTTCGGGATTTCAGATAACGGCCTTTGATGAGCTTCAGGCAGACTTCAAGGTGCCGATCGATCAGGGCAATCCACTTCACGCGGTAAGCCATACAAATAATGAACCCGGATTTATTGCCTTTTCCTGCACTTTCATGGAAAGTAAATGAGTCTGTGTATGTGTGTGTTTAATTGTTAATGGTGGGAATATATTCAAGCAAGTCCTCTGATCTTTTGCCTGTGCCAGGTGTGTTGCCTGCCCCAAACTCTCAAACATTTCCTGCCATCCGCAGCATCGCATGAATAATCCATAGAGCAGCTGTCTATGTGTTGTCTTTCCTCTGCTGGAGGCTCTGGCAGCTTTAATCTCGCTAATTAATTCAAACAGAGGCAACTTTTCCAGCTTTTTGGACACACCAACTGTTATCCAAAAGTTTACAACAACATTGTTATTCGACATGCCAGAATAATTTCGAGTTGCGAGATGATTTACATGCGAGTGATTCTATAACTGCGGGTACATTTTGGGTCTCCAAGATAAACCTCATAGTAATTTGCAATAGCAAAAACTTGATGATAGTTTTATTGAATAATAGCACAAATAAAATAAACGTATCTCTAAAAATAATGTTTTTATGTGTATTTATCAACATAATCAATAAATATTATACATTTTGTCAGTTTTGTGGCTATTTTATACCAATTCAGTCGTATGAAAATTTTAGATTTTTAAAAGTAGGCAGGTCACCAAACAGTGTTGGGGTAACGCATTATAAGTATCGTGAGTTATGTACAGTAATATTGTTACTTTTTTTAAGTAATGAGTAGGCCCACACGGATTCTGCATGAGCAGAAATTGGCAGATTTTCTTAGATTTTCAGCCCAACATTGTCTATATATTGACTTGTCCTAATGTGTGAAAATTTATATTTACTTAGTTTTTTAAATTAATTTCAGTAATATTACTGACTAATTTGAAAATGTTAATATGATTTATTTACAATACAGTTTGTAAAGTAATATTTTCTGTCTTTTAGCAGATATTATATGAGACTTTCTTTGTTTACTAAATAAGTGAATCTAATTAGATTTGCATTGTAAACATTAAACAAAAGTTAAATCGGTATTATTTTTTATTTCATAAATTACCTTTTTTGCTATGATACTCCCAAAATCATTCTGCTTAAATCTGCAGATTTTTTTTTTTTACAAAATTCTCATCTGAAATAGTCAAAAATGTGCACAGAATCTTTTTTAAAAATGCAAGTTGAGTTACTGTTTAGCTTAGTTAATTCGCTTTTAAAAAACAATTTGTTGAATTAAAACTATTGTAGTCACATTGAATCTCGCTCACAATGAGAAAATGCAGGATCAGACAGAAATGAAGACGTCTGAATCTTATATTTCTGCGACAGAAATATTCTCTTTATTTTGAACACAAAAGAAGATTATCTGAATGGACAGTGATTTTACTTTATAATAAGACAAAAGTAGCAAATGTGTTGCTTTAAACTTTCATTAATCTGTATATACAGTGCGGTATGTATAGCTCTGGGGTCAGGAAGTTCTCCAAAGATAACATTATCATACATTAACTTTTTTACATGATTGTGTTTTTTTTTAAAGGTAAAAGAAGGTTATACAGTGCAGTTGTTATTTGCAGAGCTCCTCTATTATAAGACTTGCTGTCTATGTGGGTCCTAATGCCACAGTATAGTGAAGGGGAATATATACTGCCCAGTGAGTGCCGTTTTTTGAATGAAATGTTAAATTGAGGTCCTGACTCTCTGTAGTTGTTAAAAATCCTAGGATGTCCTTTCGAAAAGAGTAGGGGTTTAACCCCAGTATCCAGGTCAAATTTACCCACTGGCCTCTATTCATCATGGCCTCCTAACCATCCCCATATCATAATTGACTTCATTACTCTGTCTACTCACCACCAATCAGCAGTGCGGTCTGGTGCTATATAACTGATATTGCGTCATCCAGGTGGATACTGCACACTGGTGGTGGATGAGGAGATTCCCCCAATGTGTAAAGCGATTTGAGTGTCCAGAAAATCGCTACATAATTTAAGGTATTATTACTTATTTTTATAATATGTAGTTTTTTGGGGAGTATTCACTACTTTCTTAAGTAACCCCCACCCCTTCACCCCCCACACCCAATTGTCATTGGGGGATGAGCAAATTGTATTAAATTGTATGAAGGAGATACGAATAGGTATTGGCCACTAAATCAAAACGTTACAAGTTGACATAAGATAACGTTGGTATTTACGGACAATTTGAATTCACAATATTAACTTAAAGACTCCCATAATACCTATTTTTTACCATCTCTGCCTCCTGAATCTTACATTCTGCTTACATTGACATTGTTTGAAATTTTTTAAATTAAAAACAATTATTTTTTGTCTGCGCCTACATTCTGGTCAACTCGCATGCAAATTGCTCCAAACAACTTCCACTGACAATCACTGAAAGACATTGAGCCGAGTCAACTCTGTTATTGTAATATTTCAGTGAACGTGTCAGTCACTTTTTAAAATCAGTGAGGAAACTACAGGGTGGGCCATTTATATGAATACACCTTAATAAAATGGGAATGTTTGGTGGTATTAACATCCTGTTTGTGGCACATTAGTATATGTGAGGGGGCTTGTAAATAATTCATGAAAGAATAAAGTTACGATTAAAACCAAGCACACCATTGTTTTTCTTGTAAAATTCTCAATAAGTATATTAAGGTGTATCCATATAAATGGCCCACCCTGTACATCTGTTTTAGACATGCCATGTGGTATCTGGTTTGAAGTTAGCATCTGGAGCTAAAGCACAAAATGGTGGAATATGCCTGTTATTGTCAACTTTGCTACTAATTTAAAAGGTTTACCAATAAGTTAAACAGCAATGAGTTTCAGAATCACATGTTCCCTATCACATTTAAGCATTTAACTTTATTTTACATTAGTAATGGGTTTAGTTTACTGTCATTTGTTGTTTTAGTTTAAGGAAAATGATTGGAAAAATGCTTGAAATGTACCCGCAATTCTAGAATGAGTCATGTTCGCGCTTGATACCTTGCCAGGCTAAGTGCTGACAGAAAACAAATCAGGTATTTTTGGTCTTTTGGACTTTTGTGTGTGAAAGTCTCACCGTGACGTGTAGACAAAGTATCCGAGTCACGTATCCGCTCCACACAAAGCTTCCGCAGTCATAATTTATTGCTGTCTTCCCAACAAAGTGTCAAAGTAAGAGATACAAGCTCTGTATGTCACCTAGCCCTCAGTCTGACTGAAGGGAACTATGGAGGATCTGGAAGGTGGGGGTGCTAAAAGATTGATGGGCTCCTAGCTGATCTCACCACCCAGTCAAGTCAATCTCACACCCTGCCTGGCTAATTGGTGGCTTCTGTCAGTCTTCAGCTGGGAGGAAGTCAGGGCTTCATCCTGTGATTCTCATTGGAGATCCCCTTATGACTCCAGTCTGTACAGTGTGTGTTTCTGTGTTCAGTCCTGCAGGCCCTTTTTCACACCTGCCACCAATATGCGTTTTATATCTGGAAAGAAATTTGTTTCTGTCTTTTTTTTAGTTCTGAGAGTTGAATATAGTTCACCCAAAAATGAAACTTGTGTCATGATTCACTCACCCTCAACTGGTTCGAAATATAGGAGTTTCTTTTTTTGGTGAAAAAAAAAAAATTTAATAATAATAATAATGATAATATATATATATATATATATATATATATATATATATATATATATATATATATATATATATATATATATATATATATATATATATATATACGACATAATATGACACAAGTTTCATTTTATATAAATATATATATATTTTGAAATAAAGTGCAAAAAAAAAAAATACAGATTTTTTCATTAAAATGTTCACAGAAAAACACTGATATTTCACAGACATTTCCCAGATTTTTATTGTTATTATTTTTGCACTTTATTTTAACAAAGAAATTTTACCGTAATTTTATGGTTTTTGTTTGGCAGCCGTATGACATATGATGACGTGTGCAGGTGTTGTAGTGCTGTTCCATTTCTCAGGGGTAAAATTTTGAAGACCTTTACACTGTTTCAAGGGCCAGGGGAAGGAGAAGGGGTACCAAAATAGAATTTGGATTGACCTTAATGTACTTAACTCCCAAAAATTATTGTGCTGCTAGTTGAAACTACTCATGTAAAATTAGCCTAAACAACACAATTCTCGAGGTTCTTTTAGGACAAATTAATTGTTTTATGTTCAATCCGCAACAATCATTTTGTGTTGGGGCAGCCTGAATGAACTATTCTGAGCCATGATTTTTTTTTTTTTTTGTGTGTGTGTGTATTATATAAATATGTAAATTATTGGGTAATGTATTTAAAGGTGTCCTTTTTACACGGGTTCCGTGTATACTTACAATATTAGTAATTACAATTATTCATTGATTCATTTTCTTTTGGCCTAATCCCCTTTATTCATCAGGGGGCGCCACAGTGGAATGAACTGCCAACTTATCCATCATGTTTTACACACCCTTCGAGCTGCAACCCAGTACTTGGAAACATTCATACACAGTCATTCACACACATACACTGCGGCCAATTTAGTTTATTCAATTCACCTGTACTGCTTGTGTTTGGACTGTGTTGGAAACCGGAGCACCTAAAGGACTCCACACAGAAATGCCAACTGACCCAACTGACTCGAACCAGCAACCTTCTTGCTGTGAGGCGACAGCGCTTACCACTGAGCCACCCTTAATTATGTATTAAAATAACCTTATTCTTAACCCATATTCTAACCCTATAGCGAGTACATGTAATTAATTATTATTGTTCAGTAATTAAAAGAATAGTTACAATGTAACTATGACATATTAAAATAAAGTGTAACCAAATATTGTTTATACAACATGATTTTACATTAAATTGGGGCTTAAGTTTTCATTTATTATAACATGTTTTTTTTTGTTATATCAGATGTAATAGTATATATCTTGTTTATCAGTAAATATAAAAATCCTTGAAACAAAAAAATTGCTAAAAAATTGCTAAATAAATTGCATCTGGCATTAAGTTTCTAATTTTTCAAAATAGTTTTCTAATGAAGTTGCCGCAGACTTTTACTCCAGTAAGATTGTGCGTTTGCAAGTGAAATGAAATATTAAGTAGGGGTGGGGTTTCATTTTTGAGCTCCTCCTATCATCATTCACTCTTCGCAAACTACAGGTTGGAGGGGCACGGTTAATCATATATTGCTCAAACCACCAAACTGGCACCATCAGGCAAAGACCCCAAACAGTTTTCCAAACAGATACTCTTTATGTGGATTAACTTAGGGTGCTTTCACACCTGCCTTGTTTAGTTCGGTTCAAACGCACTACAGTTTGTTTTCCCTCTTGGTACGGTTTGTTTGGGCTGGTGTGAATGGAGTAATCATACTCGAGTGTGCACCAAAAGCGGACCAAAAAAGCATACCAAGACCTTCTTGAAGAGGTGGTCTACCATGTCACAGTTTAGCTAAATTGATTCACGCCTCCTCCTGAAGTGACTTGCGATGTGCCTTCGCTGTTTGCAGTGCATTAAAACATTGTTTTCCAGTCGCAGCCGCGCTTCATTCTCGAAATGTATTGTGTATACAAACTATATAGTATACTATGGCCAGGGATACAATCAGCCAGTGCAGTCGTCCCTCCATAGTAAAAATCGACATTTTGTGTCTGCCAGTTTGTTTACTTGCGTGAGTTTCATTGCCAATTTCCAGTACTTTCATTCTGACCAATCGAAAAGCAGTTTAGGAAATACGTTTAGTAACATCTGGCCAATGATTGATGTAGATTTTGTCACATGACTGCATTTTGTTTTATTTCAACTGGTTAGGACCAAAGCAATCAGTATGGTGTAAAACAGACCCAAGACAGTAGAAAAATGCTACAATGTATCATATGTTGCTCTTAGTCCGGACCAAATGAGCCGAACCACAGATGTTAAAGCACCCTTAAAGACTAACAATATGATCTAGTGAAACAAACACTGTATATTTTGATTTCATGCTGACTTTTAACATAAATCAAACTTAATTTAGTAGCGTTTAAAATGTAAAACGTGATAAATCAGAGGTTGGCAGCTGACAGAAGCATGACATTTAACTGCTCTTCACTGCCACTGCCCAGCTATTTCTGCGAAAGCTTCAAAGTATAATTCTCCAGCAATTAAACACTTCTGATGCTATTCTTTTATAAGATGCTCTAATAATCCTTGATGAGTTTTCTTTGTGTTGAAACGAGGCATCTTTCGTGTTAATGTTATAAGCTCATTAGACCGAATTTGTATCTGCTGTGCTGCCTGATGCGCGCAAGCTTTTCGTATTTTCTCATGCTAATGTTCGAGACAGACATTACCATGCATGTGGCTGATTTTCTATGTAAAACAACACTAAATTTGGGATCATTAGCCTGCATGATGGCATGAGTTTTATGACACAGATGTTTGTCAGCATGCATAAAATGATTGATCCAACACATCAACTGAGATAACTTGTTCTTTTATTGTTATGTTGTCTTTGGATTTACTTATTCTTTCTTTTTTTCAGAAGACACGTAATTTAAATCAGAATTATCTCTTATTTTAGCGAAAGAAGCATTGCTAAAACATTAGCTAACTTAGAGCTTATATTACCTACCAGCACATTGTTTTAGTAGAGGTCACTCGACTCTCCTCAGGGCCCACTTTGAATTGGATACGGATGGTCTCTTCGGGGTCAAATAGCATCTGTTACTCTCCATACCACTCAATTAACTGCATGAGCTGAGCTGCAAGTCAGACCAGTTTTTTTTTTTTTTTTTTTTTTTGCACTGAAACTCTAAACTGAATTGCTCAGAAGAGAAAAATGATTTTTTTCAACTGAGAAATAAGTGATTTAACAGACACAGCAGTATGGGCTTTCTAAAAACCAAAGGCAAAGATTTAGCTAGATAAAACTCAAAACATATAAACCATTCATTTATAACTGGGTTTGTGTCATGACCTACATTTTTACAAGCCAAAATATTTTATTTAAAAGAAATTTCATGTGATTACAGCAACATAGACTCAGCAGAAAAACATGATTCAGCCTACATTTTTGTGAAACCACAAGTGCGTATTTAACATACACCGAATGCGGTTTCCAAGTAAAATGAAAGCTATGAGGCAGCATGGTGCCAACAGCTTTTATTCCTTTTCACACTAATGATATTTATAGGGGCATGTTATTGATGAATAAAGGAATGCAGTTCTTTTTATAACACCACATAAAACATCTTAACGGTGTTCATGATATGTAAACAAATATGTTTGCCTCACCTATCGATCTCCTTATAGACAACATTTCTACCATGGTCAGTTTGCTCGGTAGCTCACCTTGTACGATGTTGTACTTGTCACGCAAAGCACTCTAGTTCAAGTCAGGTGATAAAAGCTGCCATTTCTAGGTTGTGTTTTAAGTAGTGGTAGTCATCAGAGTTGAGAAACTTACAGTGCAATGAATGGGAGGGCACAACTATTTTACTCATTTTTTTGCTAAAATAATAAAAGGAAAAACTCCACGATGGTGTTATCAAGACACATTTATCAGAAAAAAAAGTAAAATAGTGTGAGACTGATAACAGCAGCAAACAATGTCAAATTTACTGTATCCCCATACATGCTGTAATTCAAATGCTTCGCAGAAGCAGTAATTCATTTTTGTAATTTCATGCAGAGATGAAACTATGCATATGTAACTAAATATAGATATACAAAAGTTAAAAAAATCAAAAAATGTTTGCTTGGTAGCTCACCTTGTCATATGTACAATGTTGTACTTGTGACGCAGAGCACTCTGGTTCAAGTCAGGTGATAAAAGCTAAAAGCCATGCAAAATCAAGGTAAAAATATGGAGTCACAGTGAACTTTTTGATAACGTTTGCTTTTGAAAAGACTAGTGGTTGGGTTCAGGGCTGTGGTTTGCTGGTGATCTGACAAGATACACTTTCTCGTGGACGCATACAAAAAAAGACGTGTATCTGAAACATACAACAAAACACCAAATAAAAAAATGCATTTTAGATACACAAAAATGTAGACAGCACCCTCTAGTGGATTTTTCATCAGAAACATACAGTGAAACATACCATAAGCAACGTATTTTACCTTTGGGTTGCATTATAAGTTGCACAGGGTCACAACATAATTTTTTTATTTTGCATTAGTGTGGTCATATTTTAGAATTTAATTGAGCCTTTTTACATTTCTTGGTTTTTCAGTAGCAGAAGTCATCATAGTTGGAAAACGTACAGCGCAATCAATGGGAGAGTACAATTTTTTTTTTTTAAACAATCCTATTTGCTGGAATAATAAAAGAAAAACTCACACGCACACACACAAAACAGAAAATTATAATAACTTAGTTTGGAAAAAGTAACTCTTTCAGGTGTAACAAATCGATATGCAAATTTTTGTTGATCTAATTTACAGTTATTACAGATTATATAAATTGTTCTTGAATAAATTCACATTTCAAATGATAAAAGACAACTTTTATTTAAGAAAATGTGGTATACAAAACGTTTTATAGAAGTAAAAACATGCGGTAACACTATAATCATTACACACTATGAATCATTTATTAAGCATTAGCAAATAGTTAATTCATTATCTGTTAAGTATTAAATCTATATTAATAGATGTTAGTAAGCAGTTTATTTTTCACAGCTACAAATGCCGTTTTCTTGACTTTAAAGCACATTTATAATGTGCTTAATGATTGTGTTTTTATACTTTGTTAATTATTATTCTTCAATTACTTAATTAAGTTTTGCATCATTTACAAACCAGTTAATTAAGAACAGTTGGTGCTATTTTAAGATCATTCAGAATGCTTAAGTAAATGATTAATTTACTTTTTCAAATCAACATTTATATATCTCATTATTCAGGCATATTAATAGTTAATTTGTATGTTAATAAATGCGTGACTAACTTAACTTCATTCAGATTTGTGACCTAATCCAGTGAGGACTATTTAAGCTTTATAAATCCCTTATAAATGACAATTAAAGGCTCAGTTACATTCTAAAGAGGACAAAAGAAAATAAACGACTTTGTTCATTTCTATTTGTTCGAAGATGCACAAATCAATTTGTATCAAATGAAAAATACATCTTTGCAGTTTTCTCTTTAATAAAATTACAGTTTAAACTTTACTAAACTACTTTTTTAATGTTGTATCATAATATATTGTTAAATTAATACATTGTTGTTTTATCCAATTTTATTTAATTGTATTTATTTCTAATGGAATTTTACACTCCTGTTTTTCAGCACTGTTTTCAGCAAAGCTTACAGTAATTTTATTTTTTTAAATAAGATAATAAAAATGTATTGTTCATTTGTTATTCAGCCTTTAATTGTTATTAATAAGGGATTTACAAAGCATAAAAAGTCCTCACTTTAGATTAGGTCACAAAAATGCGTGAAGTTGATTTAATAAAGCATTTATTAACATACATAGTAACCACTTTATGCCTGAATAATAAAATATATAAGTGTTAATTTGAATAGTTTATTAATCATTTTCCAACTCAAATGTTTCTAAAAGCCACCAACTACTCTTAAATACAAATGGTTTGTAAATTTCATAACTAATGACTAACTTTTAAAGTATAAAAATACAAATATTAAGCGCTTATAAGTCAAGAATACAGCATGTGTAGCTGTATTTAGAAACTGCTTACTAATGTCTATTATTGTAGAGTTAATGCTTTACGGATAATTAAATATGAACTATTTGCTATGCTTAATAGATGATTAATAGTGTGTAATTTTTATAAAGTGTTACCAAACAGGCCAACCATAAACAAACTGGCAATTCACAACTTAGGTTTTTAAAGTTGTGTTCACATCTGACAGTTTTGGGTTTAGTTACAATGAACTCTGATGTTTGGCAATTCTGTGTGGAGTTTGCATGTTCTCCCCGTGTTCGTGTTGGTTTCCTCCGGGTGCTCCGGTTTCCCCCACAAGTCCAAAGACATGCGGTACAGGTAAATTGGGAGAGCTAAATCGTCCGTAGAGTGTGTAAATGGAAGTGTATGGGTGTTTCCCATTGATGGGTCACAGCTGGAAGGGCATCCGCTGCGTAAAACATATGCTGGATAAGTTGCCGGTTAATTCCGCTGTGGTGACCCCAGATTAATAAAGGGATTATGCCGAAAAGAAAATCAATGAAAGAACTCTGACGTAATTGCTATGATTGTGTGGTTCATTGCAAAAAGTGTGAACCGTGCCATTCTACCCTAGACATATACCAAACACGCAGATCCAAACCACTGAAAAATGGATGTAGTCCACTTTCAAGTGAAATCTGGTGCGGATTGACTGAAATATGAATGCAACACAGACCAAACTCACCACATGAAATCACCATGAGACCATTTGATGCAGTCTATATTACATTTTATGATGATATTTTACGTGCATGCTTTGTTGGTTTTCATGTATGAGGGGATGCCAAGAACATATCCAAGTTGGCATCCATCTAAATTGGCTAGCTTCTAAAATGACCAAAATAATTTGAGTTTGTTTTCAGGCTTGTTTTTTGATCACATTTTTTTCATTCCATCAGCCTAAGGAATGCTGAACATTCTTCATGCTACAGGGATAATGCATCGTTGTTCTGCTGTGTTTGCATTTGTATCTCCGTCAAGGATTATCCATTTGCACGTCGCAGATTGGACGGCTCAAGAACATCGTACATCCGCTGCTGTATTGACTCTCTGTCCTATATTTAATATTTTGTTTACACTGTACGCCAGCACTTGTCAAGCAGAATTTATGCTGACGAATATTTCAAAGGGAGATGAGTCTAATTGCCTTCTAATTAAAAGTGCTGATATAGCTGCGGTTATCTTCACTCGCTATGGCTGCCAGTGGAATATATTTGCATGCTGTTGTTGAGGAGGGAAATAGTGTGAATAAAAATGTCTCAAGCAAATTGGGATGAACTAAAATGAGGAGCAGACCAAAAATAGTCAGCGTTCAGTGTAACTTTGGGTGTAATCTCTAAAACACAGCTGTGTGCCGGAACAAGACAGTGGGAAGTTGCCAATCAAAGCTTTAAAAAAAAAAATCAAATAAAAAACAACTGTTTAGAAATGCACAGAAACAGCTTTGGTGAATAAAGCTGCATTTTTTCCCAATTCAGCAAAGAAAATCATTTAGCAGCTTGTCATTTTGTCAAGTTTTTACTAAACAAATACTTGCATTGAATACATCCATTAAAACAATTTGTGTGTATATATATGTTTATACATCATCTCTCAAAAAGATCCTAGCAAAATTAATTCGGTCAGAATTTCTCAATCAAATCAAAATACCTCCAATATTAATTATACTTTGTAATTAGATTAGATGGCAAATAGATTAAATGATATGATATGTGTATACATTCTCCACCTCACCTGATTTATATCACTGCATTACCTTCTTTTTGTGCATCTTCTTGGCCCTGTACCATGCCTTCGACAGTGGTGATATTTTCAACAGTATGGGCAGTGTGTGGACGACCACTCACGGCCACATGACATACTGTTTCAGTGCATTCAATTTTCACCAACAAGTAATCCAATTGACCTTTTGTCCAGTTTTTAGTCAGAAATTCATGAATAAAATGTGTAGCCTTTCAGTTCTCATAATGCTTTGATTAAACATTTATTTTCATTCGAAAATACACTCTTTATTTAAGTTTTAAGCAGCTAAACGAGCAATATCGCATGAGTAGCAGTGCAATATGGCTTTATATCGAAACTGGTGGGAGGCATGCATTGGCATGAGGCTGTAGGCCAAATGCTTTAGTGTCCCACCAGCAGCCACATCGCACTACTACGAGTGGGATATTGCATTTATACAACAGTTTGACAACATAATCGTGTATATAAATAAAAAAATTCAAACATGGAGAGTCTAAAAATCCTTTTCTAAGAGGAACTATCTTCAACCATTCCTGAGCTGCACCATTTTCTGCAGAAACAGAAACCATTGCTTCTTCACCAACTTCACTTTAGAGCTAGTATTTGAATGATTTTCTAGTATAATGTCCAAAGTGATAACAAAACAGGTGATTTTGCTGACACTTTAAGACTAAACGGCATGAAATGCCATCAATCAACAGAGATTTCCCAGTATTTCTCTGTTGCAATTGGGAGATCACAATAATTATTCCAGAAAAAGCCATAGCAATACAATTACTACCAGATTACTATTGCGTTTGTGATTAACGCTAAACATATGTGGGAATCTCTTTTTTCTTTTTTTTTACTGATCTAGTCTGCAGTAACAAAAACAAAAAACTCATTGGAGACAAATAGATGTTTGGAATTTGGATGTTCTCCCGTATTTATGTGGGTTTTCTTCGGGTGCTCCGGTTTTTCCCACAGTCCAAAGACATGTGCTATAGATGAATCGAATAGGCAAAATTAGCCATAGTGTATGTGTGTGCATGTGAGAGTGTATGGATGATTCCCAGTACTGGGTTGCAGCTGGAAGGGCATCTGCTGTGTAAAACATGTCCTGGATAAATTGGCGGTTCATTCCGCTGTGGCGACCCTTGATGAATAAAGGGACTAAGTCGAAGGAAAATGAATGAATGAATGTTAAATGAAATGAATGCATTAATGTGAACAATATACTGTACTTAGTGAGCAGGAATCTCTATTGTCTACAGATCATTTGAATATATAAAAGATATAATATACAAGGAAACAAATAGAGGACACATTTTGAGTTGTGTAACTAAACTGACTAACAAGGTCGCCTCTGGTAAAGAGAGCATTGTTTCTTGATGTGGTCACTACGGGTGGTTCTGTGTATTAGTGAATAATAGTGCATTATTTACAAGTGCAGGCTAGCAGAATATAAATAATGCATTGGTCTGAATGAAGTTGGATGAAAATGTAAGAAAATTGCAATTAAATATGTATGTTTAGACATCATTAATGCAGAAAACAGCATCCATGACCTCCTCCTGCCAAAGGGCATAAAAACAATGCTCTTTAGGTAGAGCACAGGCATTTCTTTCTTTTGTGTTGCTCATGTAAGATTTATTTGTGCAACAAATGTACATTGGCGCATGCCTCTATTTGAGCTCTGCTTCTTTTTTGAACCTCAAATAAGAAAAGCTATAGTAAGAAAATGCAAGGTTTAAATAAATGACTATTTAATTTGATTGTCCTGACTTTGCATTGAAATTCTGTTGATGAAATTTAATCCATTGCACTTGTGATTGAATGATAAAACACTGACTATACTCTATCTGGTAGTTTTTCTGTATAAAAATAGATTTTGAAACATAGTCCCTTGAGAATAACGCCACTTTCCTGCCCCCCAAAACATACATCGGATGTAATCGCCATATGCCATTTTCACGTGCCATTCAGAAATCTCCCTTCTGTTTTTTTTTTTCCAGCTCTTGGCAGTTGTTTTTCTAAAAGCAAGTCCCTTGATGTCCTTGCCAGTGTGTAGTGCAAGAGAACATCAGCCAAGAGCTGGAAAAAAACACTAGCCTTAGGCATCAGTGGCACGTCAAAGCCATAACCACTGGGCCACAAACACATACAAATGCATATATACACATTTTAAGAGATAGTTCCCTTAAAAAATCTGTCATCATTTATTTGTTACTTGTTCCAAACCAGATTTTAAATTTAGTTTTTTCTTCTAATACTAAACCAAAGTCGGTGACCCGGGGGCGTTACAGACTGTACCAAAAAGATGAAGGAGATTCTAGGAGTTTTCCGGGAGAAATAACAAAATGGGAGGGTGGCGGTAGATGAGTCTGAAATATGGGAGACTTGCAGGAAAAATGGGAGTGTTGTCAGGTATGTGTTGGAAAACAGTAACCATTGAATTACATGGTATTTGTTTTTCCCACTATACAAGTTAATGATTACAAGTTACCAACATTCAACAAAACAAAACAAAAAAACATAATGAAACTAGTGTGGAACAAGTAAAGAGATAGTAAATTCATTTATTTTCCTTTGGCTTAGTCCCTTATTTATCAAGGGTCGCCACAGCAGAAGGAACTATCAACTATTCCTGCATATGTTTTACACAACGGATGCCCTTCCAGCCAAAACCCACTACTGGGAGACATGCATACACTCTTACATTCACACACTACAGTCAATTTAGTTCATCCAATTCATCCAATTCACCTAAAGCGCATGTCTTTTGTGTTTTGCGCATGTGGGGAAAACCAGAACTCCTAGAGTATAACACAGGGAGATCATCAAACTCCACAGAGAAATGCCAACTGGACAAGCCAGAACTTGAACCAGCTGTGAGGTGACAGTGCTGAAAGAGTAAATGATGACAGAATTGTATTTTTTGAATGAACTGTCCCTTTAAGCTCAGTTAGAATCTAAAAAACTGCTCAATTTTATGATGATCAGATAAACTTTTTGTAGCAGGATGTGGCCTTTACAAAAGTTTTGTCCTTGAGACCTGTGTTTTAGGTGTTATGGGAGATTCACCAGATTTTTTTTCTCTTAACAGCGTGAAAGACTGAGGAATATTGAGAGGATCTGCTGCCTGCTGCGAAAGGTATGTGATGTTTTTCTTTATCTGTGGGGGGATTTTATGTTCAGAATGAGCCATTTTCAAACATTCAATTCAATTCATGTTTATTTCTATAGAACTTTAACAATGTAGATTGTGTCAAAGCAGCTTCATTGAACTTCTAGTACATTAAAACAGTGTCAGTCCTGTTTTCAGAGTCTAGTTTAGTTAAGTGTGGTTTAATTTTCACTGCTGAAAGTCCAAAACACTGAAGACCAAATCCCTTGATGCGCACATCCACAAGTCCCAAACCAAGCAAGCCAGTGGCAACAGTGGCGAGGAACAGACTTTACCAAATGACGAAAGTTTGAAACATCTTGGAAACGTGTTTTAAATTTAATTATATATTAAATAGTATAGATGAACATATTTCTATGAGTGGGGTCTAGTTTTTGTGATGTTTTGTTTCAAAGTAAGTATTCTATTGGTCAGTACACAGCTTATATTATATTATATTATATTATATTATATTATATCATATCATATCATATCATATCATATCATATCATATCATATTATATTATATTATATTATATTATATTATATTATATTATATTATATTATATTATATTATATTATATTATATTATATTATATTGGTCATGGTCATATGGGCAATGGTGCAATGTGTAGCACCATTGCCTCACAGCAACAAGATTGCTGGTCCGAGCCCCGGCTGGGTCAGTTGGCATTTCTGAATGGATTTGAATGTTCTCCCCTTGTTCGCATGGGTTTCCTCTGGGTGCTCTGGTTTCCCCCACAGTCCAAAGACATGCGGTATAGGTGAATTGAATCAGCTAAATTGGCCGTAGTGTATGTTTGTGTGAATCTGAAACTTATTCAAACCTATAAAGTTATTTTTCTGTATTTGTTACAAAATAAACATCCTTCTAAATGAAGAAGAAAATATCTAGAAATATCTACACCTCAAAAATCCTCTTTGAGGTCTCTAATAAAACGTTGTATGAAACATCTGATGCTTCAGCTTTCTTTGAAGCTCATTAAAATCATATTGACAAAACTGCAGCACCAGCTTTACCATTTTGGCTATATTAGATGAGTTCATTATTTAGTCACTCTTTTTTAAACAGCAAAACAATCTAATCGTCACTATTATATTCCTAATAATTTATTATATATTAACCAAAAGTATTTTAAAGTGTTTCCTCACACCATTTTAGCATGAAAACTGGAAAGAATTGTGTTTGAGCATTTGAATCCAGGCGCTGTTAGAGAAGGCCAGAACCTGTTATGTCCCATATATTGTGCCCACATCAGCAGAACGCCTTCATGAGTAATATGTCTGGTCGTCTCGAGTCACAGCTGCTCCATGTGCATGTGCAACTAGCAGAAAAGGTTTCTGCTGTCACTCGGTTTCACCTGACTGCAAATGTAATAGAAAACACTGTCTGACAAAAAACTGTGTCCACAAGGGCATCACATGTGCTCGAGCTGAACTGCTTGTAATATTACAAACACCACACTTAGGTTCACAGGTCTGAATTGTAATAAAATGTGTTAAACCCATTAAATTAGTGACATCTATGCAGTGCATCTATCGCTATAGCATGTTTTAGCAATTGTAAATAGACCATTTAGTATTTTTATAGCATCTTTTCCATTGATTAATTCTTATTTATTATTTATCTATTAGTGCTTACTCTTTAGTTTCTGTGTTTATGCTTTAGAACCTAGTTTCTTTTGTAATGTTATTAGGTCACACTTCATTTTAAGATTCAGTATATGCTATTAATAATTCTTTAACTATGAATTTTGCTTATATTAACTCCTGTTTGGCTGCTTAGTAATAGTTATTAAGGTAGTAGTTGAGGTTTAGGTGTTGGGTAGAATTAGGGGTGTAGATTAAAATCATGTGAAATACAGTATAAGTATTAATAAATGTCCAATATTTTGGAATGTGTGTAAGTTAAAGCCTTTTGGCAAGATATTATTAACATGATTGACCAAATTTTAGTAAAGAAATTACCATTTGATTCTAAGATTTATATCCTGTCAGTCCTCTCTTAATAGCAAAGAGGTCATATTCATAGAAATGTGTACTTAACAAGCTAAACGTATTATTGCTTTTAATTAGAAAAATATAAATTAACCTAGAATTGGAAAGTGGATAAAAGAAATGGCATCACATATGTCAATGGAAAATATCACTTACTGTACATTGTCAAAAAAACAAAATGTGTTTAAAGATATCTGGAGACCCTTTAATAATGTCCTAAAGTAAATGTAAATGTTGGCAGTCTGCTACAATAAGAACAGGCTCTGAGGGAGTATCATAGTATCATGGTCTAAACAAACTTGGGAAACACGCTTTACCATATTTAAACATATCCTCCTTTTTGTTTGTACATGATTATCATTATGTAACCGTGTAATCTGTTGTAATATGCAATCTAAAAAAAGTGATAAATATATTTTATAAAAAAGTAGTCAATGCGTTAATAATAGGCATGCTAAAAAGCAACTTGTTGATAGTGGAAATTGGTCCCTATACTGTGTGCAGTACATGTTAGTTATTAATAGTACTTATTCTGTGTGCTTCTCAATTCTTATTTGTTCATCCTTATTTTGTTAAAAGTCTAAAATGACCTTAAAGTTACTTTTTGTTCTATTTCTTGATACCTTTCCCTTTTTGGGTAACACTGATTATTATTATTATAATTATTTTTATTTAGGATATATTTTTCACATTCTGATTCCAATGACTAAATATTTTTAAGAATAAAATATTTGATATTCTTTGAAAGATTATAGCATTATTATGCTATTAAATTGCCATACTGGCATTATACACTTACTGGTCACTTTATTAGGTACACCTATACAACTGCTCGTTAACGCAAATTTCTAATCAGCCAATCACATGGCAGCAACTCAATGCATACAGACATGTAGAAATGGTCAAGACGATCGGCTGCAGTTAAAACCCGTGCATTAGAATGGGATTTAAGGAGAGAGGGGTCTGGATGCAGACCTGGGGCCTCATGTACGAAGACTTGCGTGGAAATCTTACTAAAACATTGCGTACGCACAAAGCTGTAAATGTGCGTACGCAGAAAAAAATTCAGATGTATGAAACACTGCGTACGCCGAATCTCACGCATATTCTTTTGTACATCTGAATGAACGTGAAACTGAGCGCAACATGCACGAGCACAAAAACCCTCCCTGCCTCCTCCCCCGTATGAATATGCTAATGACTATGCTAATGGCAAAACCCAACGAAAAAGCAACGGCAAAAGCAAGCAAAAAGAGAAACTTTGAACAGAATGTGAATTGGAGGTGCTGCTTTCGGAGGTAGACCGGAGAAAAGCAGTGTTATTTGCAAGTTTGTTTTCCGGAATTAACAACAAAAGAAAAAAATAGAGTGGGAGAGTTTAGCTGATACGGTTAACACAGTTGGGTCTGAACATCGCACTGAGTGCATTTAAAAAAGAAATAGTGTGGTTTATAACTGAAAAATGTAGCAGTACCCTTAGCAGTCTCAGTGGCGCACCTCATAAGAAGCATGTGATCACGTACTGACATGTTCGAGCATAATCTCGGCTCGAATCCAGCGTTTAATGAATTCTTTATTTTTTTCCCCGCTACATATCAGATTTTGCCCACTATTTATCAAGAGAAAGACAAGTAGGAATCATCAATAAGTTTGTGCATCATATTTTATTTGCACATTTATTAAATGGAAATGTTTCTGATTCACGCATGCAAATTCATCTTCAGATAGTGTCTTTATAGCAATGTGCGTGCGGTAAATCGCTCAGATTACATTGGGAAAACAGGCGACCGCTGCAAATTGTGCTTTAATGTTTAGCTGGTCAACTGTATGGTATGGAAATCTTACATACCTACTATATGAACCCGTCTCATACAGCTGCCATTGCAAGGCTCAGACACTTTGTAGAGAGTAATTTAACACAACTGCCTCTAGGAGTCGCCAATGGAAATAAAACAGACACGCACAAAAAATGTGCGTACGCCTGCCAGAAAGCTGCCGTGAACCTGCGCACATTCCCACGTTCAGTTCATTGTTAGTAAATCCAAACGTGAGCGATTCTGAGCGTGAAACCTGGCGTACGCAAAGTTTTTGTGCGTACGCAGCGTTGATACATGAGGCCCCTGGTGCAGTGCAATCAGGGCTGCATCCAATGCTTTTAATGGCCTCACCTAACCCCACCCCTAACCCTACACGTCACAGTGACGTCACTAGCTCCATTTGAGTGCATTGTGTCTGACAGTGCATCGCTGAGTGATGCAGTCTCAGCTTGCATCATAAAGGCTGCATCCAGATACTATATTGTTTAAGGATGGTGATTTAAGTGATTTTAAGTGACTTTAAGGCTACTTCCAGCAGGATAACGCACCATTATCATAAAGCGTGAATCATCTCAGACTGGTTTCTTGAACATGACAATGAGTTCACTGTACTCAAATGACCTCCACAGTCACCAGTTCTCAATCCAATAGAGCACCTTTGGGAAGTGGTGGCACAGGAGATTCGTGTCATGGATGTGCAGCTGACGAATCTGCAGCAACTGAGTGATGCTATCATGTCTATATGGACAAAAATCTCTGAGGAATATTTGAGTACCTCGTTAAATCTATGCCACGGAGGATTAAGGCAGTTCTGAACGCAAAGGAGCAATGAAACTAGGAATTACTACTAACTAAAGATAAAGGATTAGCAGCCTAATTTAGCCTAACTAATTTTACATTTAAATTAGGTACTGGTAGTATAAAAATAGATACTAGTATGATTCATATTTAAGTGTAATAATAGCTTGCCGTATATCCTCCCATTCTTTTTTGTCTCTCAGTGGGGATCTTCACGCACACGACGCCTGCTGTTTGTCATTTATTATCATTATTAATTATCTTTGTTGTAAACACTTAGCTTAAGGCTCTTATCACTTCATAATGGGTTACGGAATCTTTGCTTTGACTGACATGAGCATAATGATCATTTATGAGAATCAAACCAGAGTAAATAAACATTCATTCCTATTCTGCACAGGTCCTAACAGTTCAGGATCTCTTTACTCAGCAAATAAGAGTTTTGTGTATTTATGTGGGAGAGAATAAACAGTTTTGTTGTTAGTGTGACTATATTTTATTGCTGAGTGCGTCTGTGTTTTGAGCATTTTATCAGAATGTGACGTTCAGCTCTGCTCTCAGGTATTCAGTGACTAAAGTAGCAATAGATTATTTTCCCTTACCAAATGTGTGGGGTACTTTTCACAGCCGGCAAACTAACATGCATGTTTTCTAGTTGTTAGAATGAATGTCAGACTTTGACATCTGTGTGGTTTTGTGAGGATTCACCATAACACACAGATCGTGAAACGTCTGGGAGAATAAAAAGGAATAATGGTTTGTTTGGATGAGTTCGGAGACTGTCAGACAAACTAATGCTGAGTCACGCAGAGCTCCGTGCAAAGCGGCAGCATATTTTTAGACAACTGCTAACACGTCCTTTCAGGATCCATAACTCAGATACTGGTCATTTACACACATAAACATAAAAATGCATGTAAAACAACATTCTGATCAATACTTATTGTCATATATAAACGAATAAGTCATCCTATTAGGTTGTACTTAATTTAAATTAGTAGAAACCATCTCTTTTTCAACAGTAAAACCTACTAAATTACAATTATTATATCAAGAGTATTATATTATTATACAAATATAAATAAGCAATATCACACAATTAGCAGCGTGACATGGCTGTATACCGGCACTGGTGGGAGGAGTGCACTGCTACAAGTGTGATATTGCGTTAATACAACAGTTCGACAGCATTATCGTGTGTATACAAAAGAAAATCAAACATGGAGAGTCTAAAAATTATTTTGGAGAGGAACTACTTTTTTCCGCCACTCGTTCACAGCTGCAGCTGACATCAGGACAGCAGAAACCGTTGCCAGTTCACAAACGTTATTTTAGAGCTAGTGTTTGAATGATTCTCTAGAGTTATGTCTAAAGTGATGACAAAACAGGTGATTTTGCTAACATTTAAAGATTATAAGGCTGAACGGCAAGAAGTGCCATCAGTCTACAGACATTTCTTAGTATTTTTCTGTTGCGATGGGGAAATCACAGTAATTAACCCAGAAAAAAGCCAGGGCAGTGCAAACGCTACTAGATTACTGTTGTGTTTGTCTTTTTTTTTTTTTTTTTTTTACACTGAACTAGTCTGCAGTGGCAAAAACAAAAAAAGTAACTCAGGGTTAAACAAAGAGTGGCCAAAACAAAATACACTCCTGAAACCATCTCACACTCAAACCACTACAATTACTATGGTATAAATGCAGCACTACAACGTACAAAAGAGAGAGATCGACTTAGAATGTCATTTACCTGTTTTACAGTATAATGATTGAGCCCAGTCCCAATTCTACTCCTTAGCCCTTCCCCTTAACCCTACCCCTTGTTTTGCACGTTCCCATGAAGAGGTTAGGGTGTCCCAATGCTCTTTAGCTTAAAGGCTAAGGGGAAGGAGTAGATAGCCCTTCGAATGAAGATTTTTCAGGACCCCACTCGAAACCAAGGAGTAGGAAAATTTCCCAGAATACACCAGTCACAATGGAAAGATAGCTGCACCCGAAAGTAAAGAGATCCACAAATTAGTGTTTTTTTGTCATTATTATGAATTCATACAATAAACAAGCATATGTTTTAATATATTCATAACGGCACTCCTATTTTACCATCATGCTTGACCATCATATAACATCAAATAGCTATAACTAAAATAAAAACAGCTCAATTTTGCTATCAATAATCCATAACAATTACTCCTGTATAGTAGTCCCACAACATTCTGTCACTCGATGTCGATGACACTTGAATACCCCGTCAGAAAAGTCTAGTGGCTGGGAATGAGCTTTTTACAGTGTCTGCTATAATGTTAATGTTGTTTCTTTTGTTTACATAGATGAATATGGCCACTGTGTAAATACGCAGTTCAGATACGATCTTATTGCCACATTAGATCATTATGATAACATGATATATGCCTTCAGTGATTTCCTGAAGATAAACAACAAAAAACAACACAACTGGAATAACTACAGCAGTCGCAATCGTCCCGATCGCATATGAAGCATGAGTTCGGGATGACATATGATGATGTGTGCAGGTGCTGTAGAGGTGTCCCATTTCTTAGGGGTAAATTTTGAAGCCATTCCCCTTCATACTGTTTAAGGGCCATGGGATAGGGGTAGGGTACAAAAATAGAATTGGGATTGGGACTTGATCAGCTGAAGTTTGAAATGATGCTGTTTTTCTCCTCCATGGGCTTATTATGAGGTCTCTGTCACCATCTTGTGGATGGACAAGGTCAACTGTCTTTGCTCTTCTCAATGACAGGCTAATGGCCTCTCCGAAATCATAAATATTTTAAAACAGGGACTATCCTCATAAATAAACTGCATAGTTGCTATCTAAACGACTACATTCTCCACTAAAAAAGCCTCAAAAGTACATTATGTTGTCTAACAGCAGCAATATTTGTCAAACTGTAGTGTCCTCTGCTTGTTGCTGTATGTGGGCGGAGAATTACACAAGGGTGAAGAGGCAGTACCAGTGCTTTTTGCAAAATATTGAACGGCTATCAGCCATTCAGATTCAAGTACCAGACAGAACTGTTCTATGTATAAACATACATACTGTATATATTATTTTGTGAAACATCCTTGAATTAATTTTTTATACTTTATTTGATTCTTGTTTTACTTGATTTTATACACACACATGTTGATATTGGTGGTTTATGAGGACTCTTCATAGGCCTAATGTATTTTATACTGTAAACACTGCTTATTATAACCCTACACAATTCAACACTTTTTTTTTTAATGTGAAAAGATTTTAAGCTTTTTGAATTACAAGGATGCAACACATGTTTCTTTCTTCTGTTGAACGCAAAATAAGATCTTTTTTTAAGTTGAACATCTTTAAACATTGACTTCCATAGGATTTGTTCTATGGATTTGCATCCATTGCTACTATGGACGTCAATGGTGATCGGTTTTCAAAATATCACTTGTGTGTTCAACAGAAGAGTGAATCTCAAACAAGTAAATGAACTATCCCCTTAAAGTTTTGGCTTGAAATAGCCCTTTTCAAAATCACATAGAAAGGAGCTGTATGTATTCTTGTTCTCTACACATTAAAATAAAAAGAAAACCACTTTACCAACGTTCAGGGCAAACTGTTCGAATACAGTCAATATTATTTATTTTTTGTTGTTCCATTTTGTGTAAATATGGTTTCTGAGAAGATTCAACATCATAGATTGCAGACCCTTGGTTCAAAAGTCTTATCAAATGTTTGATTCTTTCCTTTTTCTTTTTCATATCTGTAATTATATATCATGTACTCAACCATTATTAAGGAGGTTTCCTGAGATATCACACAGAGCTTTTATGAATGATCCTCTGCCTTTTAACTCCATCTTTTCATTTCTGTTTATTGCACATTTTGTGTAAATGTCCATATACACACACATACAAAGTTAGTAATTATGTTTGCTCAGGAAAAAAAAAATAAACATGATACATTCTAATGTGTGAAAAAACATTTAATTTAGTCCTAATGTCTGTGATAACAAATAAAACAGATGTACAAAGTGTACATGATCATTACTGTTCTCTAAAACTACAGTTACAGCATAATGATGGTTTAATTTAGCTGTGAAGTTCTGTCCCTGCAGTTTAGCATCATTGTTCTGACCCTGTCTTTCTGTTAAGCTTAGCTTTTCTCTCTCACTCTGAAGGTCAAGGTCAATATTCCATCAGCCAATCAGAGGCGTCCACCGGGGGAGCGCGGCGTAATCCCCTATGGTTGCCAACGCAGTGTGTTTGTTCTTCAAACGAGAAGCTACTTTTTGATGTTGCAGTACAAACGTTTCTGTCCTCTCATCACTCCACTTCACTCTACATTCATCACCAAAGGCATTTGCACAGAATGTGCGATAAACAGAAATGACAATGTGAGGTTAAAAGGCAAAGGATCATTCATAAAAGCCCCGTATGATATACATTTCTCCCAGGAAACCACCCTAATGATGGTTACATGATTTCAGTTATGATAGCAAAGAAAAGAAAAAGGAAAGACGATCAAACATTTGATAAGACTTTTAAACTAAGGATCTGCAATCTGTGATGTTGGATCTTCTCACAAACCACTTTTACACCAAATGGAGCAGTAAAAATAAATGTTGACTGTTTTCAAACACTTTACCCTAAATGTCGGTGAAAAGTGGTTTTCTTTTAATTTTAACATGTAGAGAACAAGAAGACATTCAGCTACTTTCAATGTGTCTTATGAAAAGGCTATTCTATTCTTCCAAAACTTAAACTGTTACAGGTTAAGTGGATAATCTTGATCATTTATTTCTACTATCTACTATAAACAAGATCACATACAGTGGTGGAAATAGTTTTGAAAAATCATACTCAAGTAAAAGTACCATTACTTATCTAAAAAGTAGTGCAAGTAGAGTAAAAGTATCTGTTATAAATATTACTCAAAATAGGAGTAAAAAGTAGCCCTTTCAAAAGTCCTTAAGAGTAGTGATTATTATGGTGTGAAAAGCAAATGAATTGACATGTAATTTGTAGATGTGTGTAAACGTAACATTCTCTAGTGCACTTTAATTTAGTTATTGCCCAGCTGGCACACAATGCCATAAGACGTTAATATTAGGTTAGATTTTGGCTGTGATGTCAGGTGACCAAAATTCAATGTCAAGCCATTATCTAAGGACGATCTTACTATGATGTCCAATAACGACATCAAATGATGTTGATATTTGGTTGATTTTAGGTTGTGTTGGAAAGTGACCAAAATCCAACTTCGAGCCAAAATTTTAAACCAACGTCATATTGACGTTAAATACTGACATTTATTAGTCAAATCCAACATTTGATAGACGTCATATTGGTAACATCCACACAACATCAAGCTGTAACATCATTAGCTGTTGATTAGATTAGACTTGGTTGATTTTAGGTTGGACGTTGGACATTGACGTCGGCCTGACATTGAGTTTGATTTCAACCTGATTTTCATTTTTTAAGGTCATTTCATACAGTAAACATTCGCCATCTTCTCATCAGTGACATGCATCTAAACAGTCTCTCGGTCATTGCGTGTAAAAAATTTTTAGACATCTTCTTGAATACTTTTAATGCTTCCAAACAGTTTGCTGCAATTATAAATCCCCATGTATTGAGTACATTATGATGCGATATACCTTCCATGTGCGATCTGATTAAACAGGAATCACAGGACTGATTTTTCTAACCACCATAGACAATACTATGGTGTCTATGGTGTAGTGAAGTAGTGGCTGCAGGTTTAAGGAAAGTAGTTGAGTAAAAGTACTGATACTGCACTAAAAATGTACTCAAAAGAAAATAAAAGTACACATTATTAAACTAAATTACAAATCCTGAGGAAAAACTACTCAATTACAGTAGTTTGTGTATTTGTAATTAGTTACTTTACACCACTGATCACATATTAAAGGTATAGTTCACACACAATTTCCTTATATTACTCTCCTTTAAGTACTTCCAAATTTTTATGAGTTTCGTTTTTCTGTTCAGATGCTTTGATTAAGGCTAAAAACCTATAACCATTGATTTCCATACTAGAAAAATCAATAACCATGGAAGTTATTGATTATAGCTTTCCAGCTTTCCTCAAAATTAGAACGAAAAAAAGTCAAACAAGTTTGGAAAAAGTTAGAGTAAATGATGACAGAATTTTTAGTTCAGTTTAGTTAATGATTAGATTGTAATCAACTAACCAGTCCTCATAATCAATGTGTTGATTGCAGGGCAAATAAGAAATACATTTTGACAAGAGTCAAATTGTTATGGCAAGACAACTGAGTTAGAATGTCTGAGATGGCAAGGCTTGTGGGTAGCTTTAGGTCACCAGAGGTCTGAGAAGAGACAAACCACAAACTGACGACAGAGTGTTGGGTGCCGCAACAAAAGCTGTCCTGTCTCTGAACAAGCAGAAGGCAGTCTGCTCCATATGTGGCTGTATAGCTGCAAAGCTTGCAGAATCCCTCTGATGAGCCCTGTCTGCTTTTGCGAATGCTTACAAAGGAGCACATGAGCAACTGGACCTTGGAGCAGGGGAGTTCTGATGAGTCACGTTTACTTTTATCACATGGACATCTATGTTTATGTGCTCCTTTACAAGTAAAAGTGATGGTACCACACACGAATAGAAAAAGTAGAACAAAAAAAAAAATACAGGACAGTCAACAATAAAAACAAAGTAGAAACAAAGAAACATAAAAAAGTGTAACATGCATACAAAACAGAATCCATGATGGCAGTAATACTACCTATTGTGTAAAGAAAGCAGGAATAATAGCAAGAAGAATAAAATGAAAATAAAAAACCATCAGTGGTGAGAATGAGGATGTGATGAGGGGTTAACAACAGTGGTCGGATCTAATGCAGTTTTAACAGATAGTGTGGCAGGCAAAGTTTTGATGCTGGAACAAACAGTAACATGAAGATTATCCAAAGAGTAAACAGTGTAACAAGCGAAAGGGTCGAGACTGGCGGCAAAACAAACATGAACAGTATAAACAAGGAAGGGTCGAAAACACGGCTAGGTAATACAGAGGAAACACATCAGAATGATTGCTACAGGAAAACAAGACTCAGCACTCAGATGCATGTGTGAATTGTGCATATATATAGCCTATGTAATCAGTGATGATGTCCTTCAGATGTGTGTGTTTAATTAAAGTTAATGAGCATAAGGTGTGAGGAGATGAGGATTATGGGTAGTGTAGTCTAGTTCTGTGACAGATGTGATGTGTAGAGTGCCTTCTAGGGCCCTATCATACACCGACCGCAATAATGCGCAAGACGTGTTTTGCGCGATGTGATGCTATTTTCAGACCAATGCAACCCTAATTTTCCCGTTTTGTACCACATTGTTTAAATAGCAAATCCATTTGCTCCGTGTTGTGGACTCATGGTTGTGCTGGTCTAGAATAGAGATGTGTTAAGGTGCATTGATGGAGCGTTGCTATTTTGACGAACTGAAATAGACTGCGCAATTGATCAGCAGGTCTAAAGTCCAGCACAGAGTGCGTTAGTTGTGCGCCTTAAAGCTTACACATTGTTCAATACACACAGGATGTACAGCAATACGCAAATGTCAGGTTTTGTACCATATGGGGCAAAGGATGTGTGTTTGAATATACTATAACTCAGTTTTTTGACCACACTTTGTTATTGTTGTATATTTATGTGTTTGCTGGAAATTAGAACTGAATTTAGAAATAGCTTTAAAACAAATATTTGCACTTAAACAAAATTAAATATGTAGGCTAATTAATGTCTTCAGCAGAGTGCGCACAACACCGTTTTCTTATCCACAAAAGTGAAGGAATAAAGAGTAAAGAGAAGAGACAGTAGAGAGGCCAACTGGAGGAGGTTCGTTCTTTATCCGTGCGCTGCAGATGCGCTGTTTAACTGTTTTCTCACCATGTCAATAGCAAATGTACCATGGTGTGACGCAACCAAGGGAATGGGAGATGAGCCTCAGATTGATTTAATGCACGTTATTCTCAAAACACACCCATAACTGATAGCTGATGACAAAGGAAGATTATCCAGAATAATGGTAATATTAGTAAAAGCAGTGGTTATAATAATAATAATAATAATAATAATAATAATAATAATAATAATAATAATAATAATAATAATACAAAATTGGCTTTTCTCTTATTTCTAGTCATAATATCTAAAGATTCTTAAATCAAAAATACTTTTCTTGACAAGTAAAAAATATTTTCTTGTTTTTAGAAAAAAAAAGTGAAAATTTTGGGAGTTTTTTTCCCTCAGATAAGCTAAATAATATGCCAATAGTGTAAGCAGATTTATATATATATATATATATATATATATATATATATATATATATATATATATATATTTTTTTTTTTTTTTTTTTTTTTTTTTTTTTAAAGAGAAAAACATGTACATACTTTTTACACATACTTTTTACATATTTACATATTACTTTCTGAAAACAAGACAATATATTTACTTGTCAAAAGATTCTTGTTAATTTAATAATTTTCAGACATTTGCACTAAAAACAAGACAAAAACTCTACGAAAATCATTTTTTTACAGTAAGTTACAACAACAGCAACAACAACAACAATACTACTACTACTACAACTAACAATAATAATAATAA
Organism: Danio rerio; assembly: GCF_052040795.2. Lineage (NCBI taxonomy): Eukaryota > Metazoa > Chordata > Actinopteri > Cypriniformes > Danionidae > Danio > Danio rerio. Next base: position 40,457,739 of record NC_141040.1, read on the forward strand.
TAATAATAATAATAATAATAATAACAATAACAATAACAATAATAATAATAATAATAATAATAATAATAATAATAATATAAATCATAAATTTAAATAAATAAATAACAGTATTAATTAAAAAGGTTGATGTGGACATAAATTGAACACATCCAACCTATCAAAACATTACTATATACCAGGTAGTCAAAAAAAACTTTTGTTCAAATTAAGTTCAAATTTGTGCTGCTTGTTCAAACTAAAATGGGCTGAAACAACACAAGTCTTGAGATTTTTTGGGGGTACTATCCCCTACAATTTGTTATGTTATGTAACTTTTGTTAACTAATCAATTTAAGTTGAGACAACATGAATGAATAGGTTACAGTGTACAACCCTTCAAGACAATAGTGTTTTCTAAAAGAAGTGGCTTCTTTAAGCAGCATAATGCACACATTGCACACAAGTAACCCCCCTGGATTCTGCATTATTTTCATAGTGGTTACAAAGTAGGTCTTATTAAGGCATTTAGAATGATGCACATTTTCATGCACAAGTAGGAAAAAAACTGCTACCCCCCCCCCCACACACACACACACATACATACACACAAGTACGGTATACTTTCCCAAGCAATCCTTATCTCATTAGAGCCGGGAATGCAATTCTTCTTTTTTTACGCCCTACACTGATATACTTGGGGGCGCAGTATGAAATCCTCCCTCTGCCTGGAGGAAAAGCTCCATTCGCCTTCAAAGGAAAAGAAGCGAATGAGGCGGGAGCTTTGTTGCACTGTTCTGAGTCTCTTGCCGAGCCCAAAGCATCAGACAGTCTAACACAAGACTTAACTATGCTGCTGCTCAGGTGTAGTCCACAAGTCAATTTGCATGAGCCTTGCAGATCGCTCGTGTGCAGTAAAAAAATATCTCAAGCACTTTTCCATTTATCAGCCCATGATGCATATGCTATACTCGAAACCCCGGTTAAAAAAAATACGCCTTTGTTATCAAGGCTCTTATAGACGGCCTCTCGCTGCATGCTGGAGAAAAAAAAGAGCATTCTCCTTTGTGGCTTTTAAAAATAGCAGCATCTGGCTGGTAATCAGACAGTATCTTGTCTCTGTATGCATCTTGTTAGGTCTGAGACAGGGGTGTGTAGAGGGGCAGCAGGGGCCTATTATCCTGTCACAGTCTCTGAGACAGTGTGCTCTCAGCAGAGGTGTGGCAGTGCGTATCTGCTCTGTGGTATCATTAGCTCTGGCCTTAAAAATCACAGTGTTCCATGATAACTTTCAATTAGCATAGCCCTTCCAGTTTGACGTCATTCTCTCCTACCCAAGGTCGACTTACATTTACATATATTTATAATAGTCTTTTTGTACTTTTTGAGTCCTTAAAAAACACTTTCTGCTTGCCGGCAGTGAATATTTTGCTAATTTAGTTGGGAATTTATTATGCAATTAGAGCATACTTTTACTGATGATGTTCTAGAGTTATAGAAACACAGAATAAATGTACAGCACTAGTGTTCATTACTTTAAGAATTTTGTGCTTGGTTAGTGTTCTCTTTCACATCAGTTACTATGGCAACGATTTATTTTACTATTCAATTATATTATAATTTATGTTATAATGTATTGCTTTATTCTGAGTTTGCAGGACTGAAAAAATAGCATGATACTACTACAAATGTAAATGTTATCGGTTAATCATGCATATTATTTATTAGCATTTGATAAAATAAAGTGTTCCGCAAGAATTGTAGTTCACATTCATTACTACAATCTGAATATACAGTATATAATCCCTTATACAGAATGTGTCTGTAAAATTTCAGCTCAAAATAGGCATCAGATTAGTTATTAAATGTAGAATCTGCCCAATTTTAGTGTCTACGGACTATGTAGCTGATTTTGTAGCCTGTCTTTAAATGCAAATAAGCTGCTTCACCCCGCCCACTGCTCCGATGTTAGTGTCTGCTTCTCAATCGTTTCATCAGATAAACAGCCGTCAGTGATAGAGATAGACTCAGATGAAGCTGAAATAAGGTCACTGGACAAAAATACCAAGTAAGTTTATTTGATGAATTTGTGGTGGAGTCTGTTCAAGCCTTTCTGAAAGGATGAGTTACACACACAAATATATAAGCTCGTTTACTAGCACCATGCGGCTGTGGTGATTTTAGTGGTTAAGAATTACACAGCCATTTTACTGTCTTTATAACAAACATGCACTGTTAAAAAACCTTTTAAACTTCTAATATTAATCATTGAGGTGCAACTGATCACATTGCAAAAACTGTTTATGAACATGTGTATACATGTTATTATGAAGACATGGCACCTGTCAATCAATTTGGTGGGCGGGGAAACTGGACTCCTACATCACGTTGCAATGGGCCCCTATTTGGTTCCTATTTTAATATCAGGAAATTTAAAAAAAGAGGCTTATTGTTTTTATATCACTCCAATATGACTGTGACCTACACAAAGTTCTGTCCAAAAAGCTCACAAAAGTACATTTTCATCATATGTGCCCTTTAAAATATATTACAGTTTTCAGTTGTGCTTATTTTGTATTATGTAGTTAATAATAACTGATTAAAAAAAGCTCAAGAATAAAAGCTCACAGCGCAATTCAATATATTTTCTTCTTTTATCAAGGCATCAAAACAAAAACTGTATGAAGATATAAAACATCAAATATTTAAATGTAAACCTTTCACAGTGCATAAAAATATGGCAGCAGCTAAGATGAGACAATCTTGCCATTGCTAGACTCATTTTAAGAAAGAATTATATTAATAATATTCTTTTCTTTTTTTTTTCTACCTGGAAGCATGTACTGTATAGCCTCAAATTCAAAATGGTGAAAATCAAAGTCTGAATAGTTAATCACAGAGCCGGTTCATATGCTGTTCTGTGTCATGGGGTTAGGTGTTTTTTTAAAGAGAAAATATGTATAATTCTTTGCTGTAGTTAATTATTAGCTGCTGCTGAAAGAGAAAGACATTAATTGGAGACTAGCGGCTCTTCTGATCTGCTAAGGCCAAGAACATTTTGTAGCTAATCTGAGGACACAGAATGTGAAAGGCAATAGTTCCTGGATGTGAATTTATTTTACTGCACATACAGTACACTGTGCAAACATTTGGGAACAGTATGATTTTTGAACCCTGTTTTTAAAAGAAGCCTATTCTGTCTTATTCTTCAAAGAAAAATAAGACGCCTCTTTTTACAAGAAAAAATAAGTCGCTTATGTGTGTCATGTAACGTTTGAGCTCAAAATACCACAAAAATATGTGTTTAGAACTCCTTTTAAACCTTGAACCAAATTGTGCTATTTTGGTGACTGTTGCTTTTAAAAAGAGGGTGGAGATACAAAGTGTCAGCATTGGCAGATTCAAAACAGGACTAATGTTGACTTATTAAAAAACTGAAAATGTTAAAAGATGTGGTGCAGAAAAGTTAGTCTATGGAGACGACAGTGTTCATTTGTGCATCCTAAAACTCTAACTGTGCGTTCACACCGCAGGTGGCAAGAATGTCAAAGTTTGCCCTAGCCACCCTGGCGACAATGATGTCTGCCTTTACTGTTCTGCCTGCAAATTTGCTACATTTCTCTCCTAATTAAAGAGGCCGCTGCAGCGAATCAGTTACATTCCCCCCAAAAAACATGCTTTCTAGCATGAAAATGTTGTTGATCAAATTCATTTAACTATGAAAAATCATGTTGTTGTGTTTGGTGTGGCTTTGCTCCACCTATTCAATATGGGTCCATGTGTGAAATATTTTGAGGATGCAATACTGGCTTGTATTGTCATAATAGTTAGGATGAGATTCCTACTTTTTTAGAAAAAAAAATAACAAGCACATCAACTTACCAGTAACTTTTTTTAAGGTATATGTCCATGTAAGAAAACATTGTAATAAAATACATGAAACTATAATAATCAAACGCCTGGGAACAACTGTGGTCAAAATGAAAGTTTATAGGACTGTGTTCTTTGGACTCCTCTCAAGCGGTGGACCTCTATATTTCGACTGGTTGCCGCCGAACTGCATCACTGTCTTTACCATAGAGTTGACTTAATTTCAACTCTCCTCAAGCCCACACAGGCGAACACGTGTCGCGCCGCACTGCAACTCACAGCTTATCGCCACCGGTGATCAACTTCCGGTTAATTGACAATCTCGCTGCTTTTTGTGTGAACGCACAGTAATGACTGATGATCGCTTCCACTCAGGGCTGTTTATACTAATGAAGGAGAGATACAATTGTATCATTAGAGGCTGGTGATGTTCACACACTGTTGCCACACAAGTGTGTTTAAACCCCTTATTAAATTAGATTTTTTTTTTTTTTTATGATAGGTCCCGTTTAAAATAACTGTATTTAAAATGTAATTTATGATTCAAAGTTGAATTTTTGAGCAATTTTTGACATTCAGGTAAAATGTTAAATTTTACATTGTTGAAAAAGAAAACAGTTAAAAAAAATGTATATATTAAATGTGAAATTTTTTTTCTGTATTTATAGTCAGTGAAACATTTTTCAGTGTTTATTAAACTCATTTGCTCATTGTCTTTTAAAGTCTTTAAATTTGATATTAAGCCTTGAAGGGCAAATACATCATATTATGCAAAAATATAATTAAATACTTCATATATAGCATATAATTCAATAAATATGATTATATTAATTACATTAAATTATACATAAATTATACATTATACATAAAATTTTATGCTTAATAAACAAAATCATTCTAAAACATTAAATAAATTGAAAACATTAAAGCAAAAATATAACTCTCGATGTCACCGACTCGGTCCCGGTCATTCCCCTCGCTGGCCAGCAGAGGCTGCCATCTCCGGACTTTTAGCATTACATCATCCATCTACACTGATTGCGCATACACCTGATCTGAATCTTGTTAACGACCCACGTACCTCATATAAGCCGCACTCAAACACTCAGACAGTGCGAAGTCTTGTTCAGCCCCGGCCAGCATTACTGAGCGGATTTCCCAGCCTGATCTCTTGTGTACGACTCCAGCCTGTCTCTTACTTTGCTTCGCCTTCTGCCTGCCCACGACCCACGCCTGATATACGGACTCTGATTCTCTCTGCCTGCCCACGACCCACGCCTGATATACGGACTCTGATACTCGCTGCCTGCCCTCGACCCAAGCCTGATACACAGACTCTGATTCTCTCTCATTACCCTCCACTCATGCCTGGTAACTCATTCTTGATACCCTTACTACTACTGTGGATGTGTGTGTGCACTCAAGTGCATAGTGTGTGTTTGAGTGAAGTTGTGATTAATAAATACTGCATAATGGATCCATCCGTGTCAGTCTCCTCGTTACACTCGAACATCAACATTTTGTTGCAACACCAATTTATACATTTTTAAATTAAATTAATAAGTTGATTGATTCTATTTCTTGAAAAGTAATGCTAGAATTAATGATCTGCCAGATAGAACCGTATAATACCAAGCAGAATATGACTTAAGAATTAGAAGGTTCTATCTGCATTTGCCCTGTTTGTTGTACACCAATTTGCAAATTAAGGAGAAATTTGATTTACATTTAGGGTCTCTGTCATGGTAATGTATAAAAGACATCTGTTCACACGTATTGTTTGCTATATGGTATGAAAAAAATTTAGAACGCAGATAGAACGTTATTATTCTAAGGTGACGATTTATTATTATTATTATTATCAGTGTTGAAAACTGTTGTACTGCTTAATTTCTGGGAATAATGTCATAATTCAAAAGTACTATTAAAATTTATTTTATTGATTTAGGACACATCCAATTGTTAGAGAATGCAAGTAAAGACAAATATTTTTAAATATTTAAAATTTTATTTGAACTTGCTATTCATGCTATTCTAAATTGTATCATAATTTTCACAAAATTATGAAGTGGGAAAAAAATTCTACACAATTATAAGAATTATCATCATTAAAGGGATAGTTTACTTTAAGCTGAAAATTCTGTCGTTTAATCACCTTTTACTGTTTCCAAACCTGTTTGACTTTGTTTCTTTTATTGAACACAAACAAAGATATTTTAAAAAAACATCTAGATACCAGGAACCATTGACATTCACAGTATTTGTTTTTTCCTACAATGGAAGTCAAGATTGTGTTTGACAGATAAAAGAAACTAATAAAGGTTTGAAACCACTTGAGAGAGCGTAAATAGGGAGCAAATGTTCATTTTAGGGTGAACTGTCCCCTTAATGATGAGTACTAACAATTTTTTTTTTTAACAGAACAGCAAATCAGCTCATTATAACTATTCTGAAGGAATATATTTATTAAGAATATGGCTATTTTAAATTGCAATGAAATGTAATAATTTTACAATCATTTTGGTCCGAATCAATTTTGTTTTGATAGATCAGTCATATTTTTAAAATGTTTTCTCTTTTTTTTTTTGTGTAAGCCTTGGTTAATTGAATAGACATACATTTAAAAAATCTGAAAGTCTTAATGATCCCAAACGGTTATTATAGAGGTCAGTTGTCTACCACAAAATACCTCTAAAATGTAGACAGCATTTGTCCCTTCCTTTTTTTTTTATCGCTATTCTTAATATATACACTGTCAAGACGCATTGGCTCATTAAAGAGATATCCACAGGTTTGGTGGCCACTCCATTCTGCACTAATGGTGGGACATGTCATTAGCAGTAAGCAGTGTTAATTGGAGAGACCTGTAGTGTCAGAAGCGGAGGGCTGGAAAGTGAATGAAGAGGACACTCCACAGTAAAAAGCACTCAGCCACAGCAGACCCCTCATTAGGGGTGCTACATGCTTCGGAAGAGGCTCTTGTGGGGTCATCATGGGAAGAAAACTTTAAAACATTACACCTTATGCACTCCTGAACTTTGGTTTGAGCGGCCCTTGACTATAGATTAATGATTAGCATACATATATAGCAATGGTGTAGGAGAAATGGGTACTTTCTGAATGATGAAATATGTGCATTAGAGGCTTCAAGTGTACAGAGTCAACCAAATACAGAAAAATAGTTGATAAAGGTCTCCATGAACCAAAGCAACCAGCAACAAGTTGAATCAACACATTTCAAAATTCGATTTGAATTGAAAAAGAAACAAAAATCAGACAAAGAGAGAAGTACAAGACTGTTTACTGAACAGTTTTAAAGAAAGATCTGAAACATACTAATTCTGATTGGTACCACAGCTGTATCACTCTGCAGCCCAAGACAGGTTACTCACTGAAACCAGGCAGGGCTGAGCCTGGTCAGTACCTGGATGGGAGATCACGATGGAAAACTAGGTTACTGTTGAAAGTGGTGTTAGTGAGGCCAGCAGGGGGTGCTCAACCTGCATTCTATGTGAGTCCTAATGCCCCAGTAAAGTGAAGGGTACACTATACTGTCAGTAAGCGCTGTCTTTTGGATGAGGTGTTAAACTGAGATCATGGTCAGTAAAAATCCCATGGAACTTCTTGTAAAGAGTGTCCTGGCCAAGTTACTTCTATCAGCCTTTACCTATGATGGCCTCCCAATTATCCCCATCCACTGAATTGGCTCTATCACTGTCTCTCCACTCTAGCTATAGCATTGCTGCGCATTTTCTTGTGGCTGCCATCGCATTATTCAAGTGGATGCTGCACACTGGTGGTGGTGTGGAGAGACCACCCTCATGATTGTGAAGCGCTTTTGGTGTATGGCCATACACAATAAATGCACTATATAAGTTCACATTACATTACAATTCTAACTTTCAACTAGCGTCCTATTAGCTGCCTATTATTAAGATATTGAGTGTTTATTTTCACTTGTTAATAGCAAGAACTAAACTGTACCTTGAAATAAAGTGTTGGCTACTCAAGATAACTACTATGCCATAATGCACTGCGAATGTCAATCAAATAAAAATGGCAAAGAAATATAAAACTGTTTCTTTAAAGTCATATTGAAGCAGAATATTTCAAGTTTGTTGTGAAATATGCCTATACAGTATATACACAAAGATTGGAAATCATTTGGAAATCATCAGCTGTATTACATTATTTGTGGTGATTTAAGGCTGTGCAGAGTTAAAGATCTCTACGATTGGTGGAGTTTTAATTTTAAATTTTTCAATATTATTTTAAAGGTAAACTAGATTCTTAAAGTTTGAGAACAAACTTTGAGGCTGGCTTGTGAAAGCCTGACGGTAATAGTTTATTTAGTTTAAACAGTTTTAAAAAGTATGAAAAGATAGATAGATAGATAGATAGATAGATAGATAGATAGATAGATAGATAGATAGATAGATAGATAGATAGATAGATAGATAGATTAGCATGTTATTAGCATGATTTTAACGTGAAATAGCATGTTGTCAGCATGATTCTAGCATGAATTAGCATGTTACTAGCATGATTTTAGCATGAATTAGCATGTTGTTAGCATGATTTTAGCATGAATTAGCATGTTAGCATGATTCTAGCGAGAATTAGCATGTTGTTAGCATGATTCTAACATGAATTAGCATGTTACTAGCATGATTCTAGCATGAATTAGCATGTTGTTAGCATGATTCTAACATGAGTTAGCATGTTACTAGCATGATTCTAGCATGAATTAGCATGTTGTTCCCATGATTCTAGCATGAATTAGCATGTGACTAGCATGATTCTAGCATGAATTAGCATGTTGTTAGCATAATTCTAGTATGAATTAGCATGTGACTGGCATGATTCTATCATGGATTAGCATGTGACTAGCATGATTCTAGCATGAATTAGCATGTAACTAGCATGATTCTAGCATGAATTAGCATGTGACTAGCATGATTCCAGCATGAATTAGCGTGTTGTTAGCATGATTTATAGATAGATAGAGGTAGATAGATAGATAGATAGATAGATAGATAGATAGATAGATAGATAGATAGATAGATAGATAGATTGATAGATAGATAGAGGTAGGTAGATAGATAGATAGATAGATAGATAGATAGATAGATAGATAGATAGATAGATAGATAGATAGATAGATAGATAGATAGATAGATAGATAGAAAGAGGTAGATAGATAGATAGATAGATAGATAGATAGATAGATAGATAGATAGATAGATAGATAGATAGATAGATAGATAGATAGATAGATAGATAGATAGATAGATAGATAGATAGATAGATAGATAGATAGAGGTAGGTAGGTAGATAGATAGAGGTACGTAGATAGATAGATAGATAGATAGATAGATAGATAGATAGATAGATAGATAGATAGATAGATAGATAGATAGATAGATAGATAGATAGATAGATAGAGGTAGGTAGATAGATAGAGGTACGTAGATAGATAGATAGATAGATAGATAGATAGATAGATAGATAGATAGATAGATAGATAGATAGATAGATAGATAGATAGATAGATAGATAGATAGATAGATAGATAGATAGATATAGACAGATGGTGTGCGAGCCTGATTCAAACAAGCCAACCCCCGCCTCTCTAAGATGTTCTGATGCTGAGATATAGCTGCTATTATATCGTTGCTAGGTTAGTCTGTTTTGTTGCTATGGAGTTGATTGACAGCTTAGACTGATGATGTATCAAAGCTTCTTGCCAGTATGAACAGTTAAAAACAACCCCCATGTCTCTATCACACTGCAGCATGACAATATCAGTCTGAACCTCTTTAATGGCAGTCTATGGGACAGTTGCTAGGGTGCAGTATCTGGTTGTTAGGGTGTGGCTAGAAAGTTAAAAGGACATCAGTGATTGGCTGCTGGCTAGACTGAGTTAAATGAGCTCAATCATTAGTCTGTAGGACAGTCTGATGCAGAGTTATGAGCTCACAAAGTTTGATCCCATGCAAAGTCAATGAGAGTATTTTGCAATGGAAGTCTATGGGACGGTTTCTAGGGTCCAAAAGTGGTTGCTAGGGCGTGGCCAGAAAGTTTAAAGGTGGTCAGTCATTGGCAGTTTGATAGTCTGAGTTAAATGAGCCCAGTTAGAAGTCTGTGTGACATTCTGATGCGGAGTTATGAGGTCACAAAGTTTGATCCAATGTTACGTCTATGGGATTTTTCCGACGGTCCCGGGACGTTTTTCGGAAAACCGAAAGTCGGATCAGTCGGAAAGGATATAGCAACTCGAGTCAGAATAGTTCGGAGGTCTGACCCGAGTTTGATGGTCATAGCTTGAAAGGCCTAGGACGAGATAGAGTTTAATTTTTAGTCTCAGAAGAAGAATAATAAAATTAATAATAAGTTTAATAGGATAACAGTAGTCTGGCTTGCTACACAAGCCAGCCTAATTAAGGTTTAACAGATTATATTATACCTACCCCCCAAAAGAAATCAATGGATTAACAATCTTGGCATTCACATCTGTATTAATTTCTAGAAAAACAGTACTATTGTTCACAGTGTAGCTGACGCTGATCAGACAGCTTGTATTTTTGCTCATTGTTTTGTATTTCATTATGTGAATGTGTATTGGTGTATGTTTATGTCACAAATGTCTTTGTTTCCGGTTACCTTGGGTGGGAGGTCACATGATTCTCTTTGATTGATTTAACCTGCGAGAGTTTGTATGGTCACTCAGCATAGTGAGATCTCAATGCAAGCCCCTGTTAAATGCTCCTGCTTATTCTACAGCTGGTTTTCAGGCCAATGCGGTAAACTAAAGATTGTTTTGTTTATTATTTGTTTATTTTGATGTCCTTTTGATTGTTTGTGTGAAACATTTGATTTGTTTATTTGTTTATCCTTTAGTTTTCACGGTGTTCAATAAACTAAAAGCATGAACATCGGTATTTGGGAAGCGTGGACTGTTTAAATAACCAGCGGGTAGTTACACACGGAATACAGCTTTTTTACAGGTTTATACTGTTGCCAGTAAATAGAAGTTAGTCATTTCATTGGTATAAAATATCGGATGCTTGAGAATGGCTATTGGTCGATCTCATGTGGGTGATGGGTTGTCCCTCATCTCTCCAGTAAACATCATTAGAGAAGAGATGTCTTTGCAAAAGGTAGAGGAAGTTAATTTGATTACAGATTATGAGAGTGTATGATTTTTTTAAATAATGATGTGCACTTATACATGATTTATAAGAAACACGGCAACGCTAAAAAAAAAACAGAATTGTCAATTTGGTTTCATGGTGTCTTAAGGCATGCTGTTATTACAGTAAGTGCCACAGCTGGGCTGCTGATTAAAGATTAATGTCACATAAATATCACACACAAGTTCACCCCAAAACTGCCATTTTTGTTTATGTCTGCCCCTAAAATGAAGGACAAAATATTGTGCCTAAAGTAAGTCAGATGTTCAGAAGCCCTGAAGTCTAACAGATAAAGGCCGATCTTCCAGATGGGCCCTTCCTAGACCAGCTGCCAGTCCATATTTACATGATTATCCAGCATTTCTCACTGCCCTCAGTCACTCTGCTCCAAAATCCACAATGGCAGAATGCAATCCCAGAATGGATTACAACAAATTCAATGGGAAAATAATAAAATCAAGATGGTGGACAAGGTGATAGAAATGATCAAAATCAAAATCATGATTAAAATCAGTAATATGAATATACTGTACATTTCGTTCAACAAATTGTTTTCAACTGGCATCAGTTAAATATTATTGAAAAAATAATTATCTTCTCCTCATAAATTGAAATGGAAGATTAAAACTCTACCAATAGGGTCTGTCAATTTTGATCCAATTGTTTGACCATCGGCACCATGTGCAGCTAATTAGTGGCATTGGCAGAGGGTTCAGTTTTTGCTTTTTTTTTTTGCTCTGTTTAAGCGATTTGGAGGTCATGTTTACTCAAAATAATTAGAAGTGTTCAGATTTATAGTTCACAGGTAAAGTAAACGGGCTGTATTCAAGTTTAAATCAAAAACGTATGGCAGAGAGAAACAAACACGGCATATTAACCCACTCAACTAGAAGTCCTGAAAAAAATAATTAATGTAAAAAGCACTAATAAACTTGAATTGAATTGAATTGAATCAGTGATTCCATATATGGAAACTTTAAATTCCAGGGAAACTTTCCATTTCACAAAAGATTCTTTATAGTGGAAAAAAGCCCTAAAATTGATCAAGCAGACCAAACTGTAAGTCGTAGAGACTTGAAACTTTGCCAGATCCACCCCATATGCAACATCACCAAGACTCGCCCAAATAGGTCTCATGTTGATGCTGCAGTGGTCCAAAATATGTGATTGCTCATAACCCCACAAATACTGGCCACAGACTCAAGTGCCTTACATCACTGGAATGCATATTGAATATTGAATGTTAATGTAAAAGTTATTTTAAAAAGTAGATTTTCCATTCAGCTTTACCACGGAATGGACAAACATCTAAAGTGGGCGGGATAATTTTTATAGAAATCATATGTATGAGCTAGATCTGATGTCACTGTATCACCACCATGTGGTCAAACCAGCCTGCTCTCACAAGGAAATGTAACTATTTTATGTTTGTCAGTTTATTAGCAAATTCGTACAAGTTCAGTCGTACGAAAATTACGATTTTAAACAGGAGGTGCGGCAGCCAACTCAACCCCTAAACCCAACCTTCATTGGGGATAAGTAAATCATACTAAATTGTATGAATGAGAATGTACGAATTCATATGAAATAGCTACTAAATAAAAATGTACGAATTGCTGTGAGATAGCGTTGGTTAAACTCTGCTATTTTTTTACAATGCGAAAAAAATTATAAAAAAGTGAATGAATGAACTGAGGGACTGCTGGCCCAATTGACTCAAAAATCCCAATGCAGTGTGGCAAAACTGGTTAGGTGGCACCTAGGCCACCACAAGTGATACTGCATTTTACATGCGTATATGCAACTGTATTTTGTACAATTTTTCATACCTTAGCAAGAACTCTGATGTTTGGTAAATCAGGGAGTGCATATAACACAGTAATATGCACTTGAAAGCATGAAAATGTTAACAACCGATTAGTCACACTACAGCTGGTAAAAAGTTGAATAATGCTGTTTTTCTATAGAAACTGAACACTTTGAACTAGTCAAAGATTTACTGTACTAAAGGATAAATACTACATTTTCACCAAAAAAAAAAAAATCACTGCTTGAACCCTGATAATTGCTGCTTGCAGCTATATTTAAAAAAAAAAAATGTTTCTTTTAAGGACTGCTAACTGAAAGGTTTTATAGGGAACCCACATTGATTCTTCTGTTGCGACACTGAAAAGGTCCTTTTAGAATGTTTTTTAAGAGTGAATACTGAAACTTATTATATTACAACAATCAGGAAGATCATTTATTCTAGTGAGGAGAGTAAAGTTTTAGTCAAACTCTGAGAAACTCTGCTTTGCCAACGGCAGTTCACAATTCAGCTGAAACCCAGATAAGAAATTATCCATAAGCCCCAGCTTGAGGAGAATAGATACTCACCAAGGGAACAGTTTTGAATAATAACATGAATTTATGCTAAATAAGTTGAAGTCTTTCATTTCTGTACATGCTGAAATGTATGTTTAATATTTATCTGGTTATGAAAATGAGTGTGGCGCACAGACAGGAATTGCACAGGACTAGATATTCTCTGAAGTATTCATCCTTTCTTTTTTTTTAATCAAGGATATTTTTGTAGTGGTGCTGAAATATTTTGGGCCTTTTTGCGCCAATAAGGTTAAATAGCTGGGACAGGTCGGATTTTAATGAGCCCTTTTACATAAAGGTTGGCCTGAACCACATTTCCTTTAGCCTGCTGTGAATATACTCCACAGGAGATTTTTGTGCCTTAGGAGGTTTTGTCTTAAATGATAAATGATTCACTAAAGCCGACCTTCAGTTTGTATCAGATACAACCACAGTTAATGGCTCCTAGATTCTGCAAAATTCTTATTTGTCGATGCATGTGAAGATATAAACTGTGGCTATTGTGTTTTTATAAGTGTTGTATACTTTACCTCTTCCACAATTTCTTTAGGAATTTGTCATGGAGGAAAATCTACTGAGAATAGACAACACATTTGGAAATAGTTTTGGATGTAGACATATGTGCAATCAATCTCAACTACTGCCCAAACAAACTGACCTAAGAGTCCACTTTCTTGTCCATTTACAGCAAAACTGGCACAGCGCTGTTGCCAAAAATTGTCCTGTTCTTCGTCAGCTGAAGGTGAACGAACATAACCTAGAAACCATGTCCTCAAACTCACAGTGTTAACTCCAGTGATCAGATAAGATTTTATTGATTCCATCAAGCACTCTGTCTTCCATTAAATTTTAATTCCACCATCATTTAATCATAGCCTAACATATTAATATCTCCTAAGAAGAACATAGTGTGTTGTGACTTTTTTGTTCATTTTTAATTTGAGTGAGTAAAAATACTCTTGTTAAATTCAATCAATGCATTAATATCAGTGTCAAAACATATTGCAAAACTATAGTATTTTCTCCATATAACTTCAAGACTGAATTTGATTTACATCTACACCAGGGGTGTCTAAAATAGGTCCTGGAGGGCCGGTGTCTTGCATAGTTTAGCTCCAACTTCCTTCAACACACTTGCCTGGAAGTTTTATTATGCCTAGAAAGAGCTTGATTAGCTGGTTCTGGTGTGTTGGAACCAAAATATGCAGGACAACGACCCTCCAGGACAGGCCCGTGCAGAGACCGTCCAAAGGGCATGTGCAGGATGAATTTTTTGAAGAGCCGGAGGGGGGGGGGTGTTGGGGTTAGGGGTTGCGCGCGTACTGAAGAGCGGTGTTGTTGCGCGCGTTCTGATCAGCGGTGTTGTTGCGCGCCTACTGAAGGGCGGGACCGAGGGTGTACCGCGTCGCGGGGGCACTTTTGATCATTTTGGAAGGCCACTTTCTATCCAAGACTAAAAAGGGCTTGAGGTTGAGCCCTATGTGTGCACGTGCCTGCTCCAGGACCAAGTTTGAGCACCCCTCATTTATACAGTATGTACGCACAACTCAAACCATCGAAGCATGAAAAATATATAGCTTACACTAGGGCTGCATGATATTGGAAAAAAACTGACATTACAGTTTTTAATTTTCTGCGATACATATTACAATATTGAGAATAACTTTGGCTCATTAAATGAATAGCATTTGGAAATAATTAATAACGTTAGGTTTCCCAGTGATGGGTTATGGCTGGAAGAGCATCCACTGCGTAAAACATATGCTGGATAGGTTGGCAGTTCATTCCGCTGTGGTGACCCCAGATTAATAAAGGGACTAAGTCTAAGGGAAAATGAATGAATAAATTATAAATTTGGGATTAATTTGCATGATAATAAGATGGTTTTGTAATAGAGTGCATCTGCATAAAGTGTAATAAATCAAATCACAATCAGCGGTAAATACAGTAAAGCAAAGTTACAAAATAAATAAATGCTTTGTGTTTTTTTTTTCTGGGAGTCTAACTGTATTTAGGTAGACAGGTTAAATAATTAAAAGTAAAGTAAATAACACTGTATAATCTGCACATGAATACATCTTTCTTGAAGTTACAAACTTTAAACTTTAAAAGTTACTGAATGCTTAAAACTGGTTTAAATGCCTTAAAACACAAATGACACAATTTTTGGTGACTTTATGGTTAAACTTTGCATGTACTCATTTATTAATCATTTGTGTTTTAACTCCTACTCATCTATAATCCTGATTCGACATTGCAGACCATCCGGTGCGACTATTGCAGATGTGCACATTGCCATATCAATGCTGAAACAATATATTGTGCAGCCATACACTGTAAAACCCAACAGTCAACTTTATCAAATGAAATGAGTGTAGTTAACTCAAAATTGACTGAAAATTAAATCTACTCATTTGAAAAGAGTTTTGAACACTAGAAATGATCTCTACCATTAATTTTACTAACAATGCTTTTGATAAACGCAGCCATGGGATGTTTTTGAGCTATCATAAATTATAAAATGTTTTATGACAATTAAGAATGAATCAAATATCAGACATGAAATGAGAGCACAGCCTTCAACCCAAGTCATTTGTCTGTGTTTTCTCTAGCTGGTGCTTCCAGAATACTCCATCCATGTCCTCTTCTGTATCATGTTCCTGTGTGCTCAGGAGTGGCTGACCGTAGGCCTCAATATCCCTCTGCTCTTCTACAACACATGGAGGTGAGCACTTGAACCAGCCTATTTATTCCTATTCAAAAAACTATAATGCACTCACTGTGTGCTTACTGTTAAATAAGTATCCTGACAAATCACATCTTTAGGGCTGATAACATGGGCAACATTTATATCCTGATTTAGTTCACTCAACAATTAAAATTTGGAGTAACACTTTAGTTAACCACTCACACGATTTATTACCAGCCTATTATTAAGATATTCACTTTTTTGTTAGCACATATAAAGTATGATCTTGTTTCACATCCCTAATTCTACTCAATACCTAAACTTAACTACTACCTTACTAACTATTAAAACACAGCTAATTAGAAGTTTATTGAGCTAAAAGACTTAGTTTGGCGATGCAGTGGCACAGTAAGTACTGCTGTCGCCTTACAGCAAGAAGTTCGCTTGTTCGATCCTCGGCTGGGTGAGTTGACGAATCTGTGTGGAGTTTGCATGTTCTCCCTGCATTTGTGTGGGTTTCCTCCGGATGCTCCGGGTTTCCCCACAGTCCAAAGACATGCGGTACAGGTACATTGGGTATAATCTAAATTGTCCATAGTGCATGTATGTGTGCGAATGAGTGTGTATGGGTTTCCCAGTGATGGGTTGGCAACCCCAGATTAATAAAGGGGCTATCCGAAAAGAAAATTAATGAATGAATGAAAGATAGTTTATGGTTTGTTAGTGTGAATTGCACATTAAAATAAAGGGTAACCAAATTATGTTATAATTTACTCACCCTTGACTTGTTCCAAATCAGTTTGAGTACATTTGTTCTGTAGAACACAAGAGAAGATATTTTGAAGAATGTTGGAAACCTGTAACCATTGACCATTGTATAAGAAAAGTAAATGGTTACTGGTTTCCGGTTATATTGTATTAACAATTATTTCATATGTCAATGAACCAAATCACAAATTGATTAAATATACCTCTATTAAATTGAATTCCCTGTAAATATTAAATTGACGCATGAGCAGTGAGCTGTGGATACTAGTGAGTTTTATTTCAATCAAAGGCTGCAAAACGTTGAAACCTTTAATATTCATTATTTGTCATGCTAAATGATCTACACAATAAAATACTCAATATTTACATATGAATCCATCATTTTATAAGAGAATTGTAGCATCAGTATTCAAGGGATCCGTATTTCAGATCAACGACACTCCTAATGTATTCTCCTTGCCAGTAAATGAAGTGTCTTTTTGTCCGAATCTTGTCAATGCACATTAGTCTTTTTCATTTTTGCAGATGAAAAAATACCAGACTGAATGTTTCATCACACAGTTAAACAACTGGGAAATCATAAGTTCGATAAAATGAGTTTCAGTCACTTTACAGTGGAGCTCTAAATCTTTCCTCAGGTTTTGATACTGAATGTTGTTCTCAATTACTGCCACAGAATATGAGAGATTGCTCTGCTGTGATTTTTCTGCGGAATGATGACATACTGAACTTAATCAGTAAGATAGTAATGTGGATTTGGATTATTGATGTGATTAGCTGGATGAGTTCACCATCAGTCATTTTCCTTGCAAGATTTATTGCTTTTTGCTTGCAATAAATCCACCTCTTTTTTCTTGCGGATCCAATGAAGCTGCTATCCAGCACTCTGTCACTTCATTTCTTCCACATTTTTTCTCCAAATGTACTTTAATGCTTCGGTTCCTTGTTTCTGATTTCCCTAATACAATTATTGTATCAGGGGGGCCGTGTTTTATAATTGCAGATTATATTTAAGTCACCCATCTCTAAGGAGTGCCTAGATTGATAAAAATACTCAGAATAAAGAGGCTTAGACAAAAAGAAATTAAATTAAATTAAATTAAGAAATTGAGCATTTCTTAAAAGATGAAAAATAAACTTATAGGATAAGGATAATTAAGGATATGATATTTGTCTGAGATAACTTTCTGGAATTCTGAAATCTCAGGGTTCAAAATAATACTGAGAAAATCGCCTTTTAAGTTGTCAAAAAAAGTTCTTATCAAAAGACATTGCTAATAAAAATGTATATTTATAATCTTATTTAATAAATTAATAAATTAATAATAATTAATAATAAATTATAATCTAGAACAAAATTAAGTTGCACCAGACCCCCCCCCCAAAAAAAAATAACATAAAAAACAACTTAGATTATAAAAACCAAACATAATAAATAAGCTTTTATCATTTCATAAATATATAAAAATATAGTTATAAAATATAACCCAATTTTTTTATCATAGAAGGGAAAACATAATACTTGAATAACTATTGCACAGTTTGTTATCATAGTTATAATATTAACTATTTGTGCTAGTTTAACTATTGTTGGGAAAAGAGAAAATATTTTTTATTATTTTTGTCTCTTTTTCTTTCATTAAACAATTATTTGTATTGGTTATTTAAGGGTCCTAAATTAACTGCTTTTATTGTTGTGCAGAACATTCGTATTAAAAGAGAACTTAAGTCTGGGGTGTGGCCAATGGAGGACTGGAGAATTATTGATATTGACTCCACCTGTTAATATCAGTTGCCTATGAAAGTTGTTGCGCACCTCCTGAATGTAACTTTGGCATTGCATTGAGGCTAACAAAATTCTGTGAATCAAATTATTCATTTGTATCCAATAAATTGCTCATATGTTAAACTTAAGAAAAACCTCTTCTGACCTTTTATATTGAACATGGAATTGATTCAAAATATCCCAACACAATATAATGATTTATTATTACATACTAGCTTTCGATAGTATTTAAGATATAGTATTATTCAAAAGTCTTATAATAACAGGATAAAAACTATTACAAAGCCTGCACTGATTTGCTCCTCAGGTTTCTGTAACTGATGGCATGAGCAGACTATGGCCAGGGTAGGTTGGTTCCCTTAAAATGTTATTTGCCCTGGACAGACAACGTTGTTGATACAGTTCCTTGATAGGTGTTATTTTGATTCCAACGGACCTTTCAGCTGAATTTATTATCTTCTTAATAATGTTCTTGTCACATACACTGCTATTCTAATACCAATAGGAGATGCCATTAGTGAGAACACTCAACAGCTCCTATGTAAAAAGTTGTAAGGCATATAAGCTCTTTTTAACCTTCTCAGAAAGTGCAGTCACTGGTGCGCTTTCTTTACAAGACAAGGAATTTCTGTGTGGAGTTTACATGTTCTTCTCATGTTCATGTAGCTTCCTTCGGGTGCTCCGGTTTCCCACACAAGTCCAAAAATAGGTATAGGTGAATTGGATAAGCTAAATTGTCTGTAGTGTATGTGTATATATTTGCATGTATGGGTGTTTCCCAGTGATGGGTTGTATGCTGGATAAGTTGACGGTTCATTCTGCTGTAGCAACCCCTGAATAATAAAGAGACTAAGCCGAAACGAAAATGAATGAATGAATGGATGATTTAATGATTATTTAAGGTAGGAATCTTCATAGAACATGATCTTCACTTTATACCCTAATAATTTTTGGCATAAAATGAAAAATCCATGCTTTTTCGATACATTTGTTGAGATGGTTTTGTAGTCCAGGGTCCCATATGCAAATGGGCACCTTTGATTTAAACATTAAATCAAAGGTGCACATATTGTTTCAAGACGCACTACCCGCCTTGTGTTTTTTCCTATTTTGCGGCAGGTACTTCCATAGCCCAACAGACACTAAAGAGCTTCTCTATGATCCAGCGTCTGTCATGAACGGAGACACGCTAAAATTCTGCCAAAAAGAAGCCTGGTGCAAGATGTCCTTCTTCGTCCTCTCGTTCTTCTACTATCTCTACTGGTGAGTAGATGTGCAGCAGTTGTCTCAACCATCAGGACTCTGTGCAGCTTGTTGATTGATTTTTATATCTTTGCAGACTAATATGCTTCTTAGTGTGTGCCTTTGCTATAATATAAGCTATACCTGAAGCCTATGGCATAGATGTATACTTAAACAAGCATTTGAACTGACAAGGACTCTGTGCTCTTGGATGGCGCCAGCAACATGCCTTTGGGTAGAATTCCTGATTCTTCTTTCCTCTACATTATATCATGTCACTTTAAATGTTAATATACACATAAAACACACATATTCTAAAAGCTCACCCTTACAGCAAACAGACCTTATGACCTTTTGTCAAATCTAAGACAAATGTTGTGTATCAGCCACATTTTGCATTATTTAATACTCTTTGCTTCTGGAATTGAAATTTAGTCATTTAGCTCCCTTTTTTCTAGTGTCTTCTGGAACTTGGTGCTTTTCTTCCCAACAGTTATGCAATCTCCTCTAACTGCTTGCTTTTCACTGCTGTTCTCTTAAAGCGAAGTTCAACAGAATCTAAACCTAATCGACAACATTTCTCATTTTAGGAAAGTAGGGGTTAAATGGACCATAAATGTTAAAGTACACCACAAGTATAGCTACACTATTTCATATCATAATTGATAATTAATGAGCATAAGTGCTCATTAACTTTGGCAAAAAAACACCTGCTCTCCAAAGGGTGCTAATCAATGACTTACAGGTCGAGGTTGTGGAGGAATATAGGTACCTAGGAACAATCATTGACAACAGTTTAAAAATTTGATCAAAACACACATACAATTGTTAATTGGGCTCATTAAAGGCTGTCTTGATTGCGGAAACTCAACTCATTTAATGTACAGAAAGTTATCCTTAAGAACTTTTACAAGTCATTAATTGAAAGCATTTTGTCTTTTTCTTCATTTGCTGGATTTCTTCACTGTCTATAAAAAACAAGAATTGTCTTTATCGTTAATTTGTGCTCAAAAAATTAGGAGTTCTCCTGCGAAGTCTTGCGCAATATTACAAACAGCATGTATTTAGGATGGCACATAAAATGACAGCACACCCCCTTTAAAAAAACATTTTGAGTGGATGCTCCTTGGTCAACGTCTAAGGACAACAAGATGTTCCACAAATCGTTCTAAATTTACTTTTGTGCCTGAAGCAGTTAGGTTACCTAATAAATGAAGTTAATCGATGGATTATTATTAGTTTTTTTTTTTTTTTTGTACCTGATGTTAAGTGATGAGGTTTATTGTGTTAAGTGTGTCAATCTGGTTATATCTAAAGCACCACTATGTCAAAATGAATTATCCCAAGGCGATTAATAAAGTTTTAAACTAAACTAATAATGTAATATAAAGCATTAATCAATATGCAACATAATATGATCTAGTCGGACATTAATATTATACATTCTCAGAAATAAAGGTACAGGAGCTGTCACTGCGGCAGTACTTTTTCAAAAGAAACATATTTGTTCCTGAAGAGTTCATAATGGTACCTCAAATGTACTTGATGGGTACATTTGGGCATAAAAATGCACCTTGTATAAACATGTATCTTGACAGCTCCTGCACCTTTATTTCTGAGAGTCTAAATTCACTGGCCTTGTTTAAAAAGGATTATTAATTATTATGCTATTATTACTTCATCACACTTAAGACCTTTGTTTATCTTTAGAAGACAAATTAAGATATTTTTTACTCTTCTAAAGCTTATAAATACTGTAATTTTTTTGCAGATATTTAAGAAACATGCCAAGTGAACATTCTTGTTTATCTGAAAAACAATGCTGAAGTCAGATATTCTGCTTTGAAAATGTGAGTTACGTGCCGGAACGCTGTCTTTGTTTGGTTCTTTTAACCTGCCCACTGCCAGTTTAGCCAATTATATTTCAGCACCACGGGTTGTCTTGACGGAAAACCAGCTATTTCATATATACATTAATTAATTCATTTAGAAAGGCTCTGGAATTGAAATTCAGTCATTTAGCCCCCTTTTTTCTTCTGGAACTTTGTGCTGTCATTCCTAGCAGTTATGCAATCTCCTCTATTTACTAGCTTTTTACTGCTGTTTTTGTTTAAAAAGGATTATTAATTATTATACCGTTATTAGTTAATCACACTCTGAGACCTTTGTTTATCTTCGGAAGACAAATTAAGATATTTTAGATTAAAGGTGCTGTGTGTAAGTTTTTGACTCTTCTAAATCATAAAAATACCATAATATGTTGCAGATATTTAAAAAAAAACATGCCAAGTGAGCATTCTTGTTTATCTGAAAAACAATGCTCAAGTCAGATATTCTGCTTTTAAAATGTCTGTTACCTGCCGAACGCTGTCTTTGATTTGGTTCTTTTTACCCGCCCACTGCCACTTTAATCAATTATAGTTCAGCACTCCAGGTTGTCTTCGTGGAAAAGCGCCTATTTCATTCAGAAAGGCTCTCAAAGCATGCGTCTGTGACTGAAATGCAACATGAGGTGGTTATTAATTAGCAAATAATATAAATATTACGAACGTAAACATTAGGTAAGCATGTTACATTGGAGCCCCGTGTCCTAACAATACGCTACTGTGACAACATTTGCAGTAATAAGCAATTTGGCTGTTTGCACCAGACAAAACACGACAGAAATTTAAATAGAGCCACTCAGAATATGCACTCACTTACGAAATGGTAAGGTTTATAATCTAATTAATGCATATTAAATATGTTTAACATTATGAAATGTACATGCTGAATCACTGGTGTTGGTTTTGAGTCCCTTTGAGTTTCATTTCAAGATCTGAGGTGAAATGCTGAAGGCATTATTTTAAATATGAAATGTTTTTGTTTCACATTCTTTGATTTTTCCTGACAAAAATGCCTCTGGTCATGTACGTAAAAATCTGTGTACAATCTCTTGTAGACAGGGGTTTCTCTTTTACACATTTCCTGACAATTCCTTTACACATTGGCAATAAAAAAGCAATTAATACAGCTGTTATACAGCACTTGTAAAAGCAGTAAAACTAAATGTCTTAATTGGACTGACCCTGATTTGATATATGAGCTCAATTTGTCCGCTTTACCTACTTTAACCCCTGCGGCTTGATTTTCAAAGCACTCTAACTGTTTGTAATAACCACAACGTTGTGCTCCCTTTTATGAATCAATCTTACAAATCAATTGCAAATCCAATATCTGCACACCAGGCCATCACCCATCCAATTACATCCGTTCACTTTTTCTAAACCCCATTTAAACCTAATGACTCAAGAAAGGAGCGTGCCACTTTGATAGAAGTGAAAGAAAGAGATTTGAGCGAACAGACTAGTTCTTGTGTGTTTACAACGACCGCAAAGGCATGAGGAGCACTGCTCGCCTCGGGCTCCATCAGGATCATATCTATGATTATAGCTGAAATACAGCTTTCATTGATCTTACACTTTCAGCACGAACACTGATAAGCCGCGGTTCTCTATCTTTGTGTTTGAGACGAACCTTGAGATGTGCACTGAATAAAATAATATTTTCCAGTTAGGTTCAATGTATATATCCTTCCCATGCAGCAGTGATATCACTTAAAAGGACATAAATAAATAAAAAAAAGATTGAAAATATAAAGAAAAACCCATGCTGCTACTTTTGCAACCCCCTCACGCTGAAGATAAAGACACAGCGAGCCCAGAAATGCTTATGCAGTTTTTATCAGGGCAACCCCTTATTATGTATTAATGCCCATGAACAGCATTCTGGCATGACATCAATGGCCCCTAGTGTGAAGTCAGCACAGAAATTCGCCATACATCAACATATGGCAGTGCATTCTAAATAAATGCAATACATATCATACTGAACCAGCCCGGAGTGATGCTGGAGCTGGAGCAGCTGTCATTTTCCACAGTGTCAGCTGCTTTTGAAGCCTCTATCATCTTGCATATCTATGCCTCCTCCAGATGTGAATGAATACAGGGGTTTCAGCTGGGTAAATTGAGGAGAAGATGTGTATCTGTGTTTGTTGTTAACTAGGAAGAAATGAACTAATTAAAGCAGTTTCCTGACAGAATGATAAAACCCTCGGGTACACACTCATTTCACAGAAGTTAAAGCATAAAGGGAGAAATTCCTATTTTTCAACAATTACATAGGATGAGAGGTGTTTGGGATAAAGTTAACCCTTGACTTCTGTTGAAAAGGCAATTGCACATTTGATGTTTCCAGATAAAAATGACAAGCCTTTTAAATAATAGTTTGTAAATTGCTTTACACGCTGCATCATGACCATTTATTTATTTATTTATTTATTTATTTATTTATTTATTTATTTATTTATAATTTTTAAACAGGAAAAGATTAAAAGATAATCGGGCCTGACTCAGCATGAATGCAGTTTTTCAGCAGAATCCTGCTCTGCAGAACATAAAAACAGACAGACATCTCATCCATCAACACAGTACAAACAATCACCAAACATATAAAATAGAGAAAAGCAGGCTACTATCTCAGTGGCTACAGTGATAGTTGAGCCGAGGTTCGAACCAGCGACCCAGCAACCTTCTTGCTGTGAGGCGACAGCACTACCTACTGCACCACTGCCTCGCCTCAAGTCCAAAATATCTGTACTAAAAGGCGCATAAATCATGTTGCCCTTGTGAAAATTAACAAAGGCTTTAATATAGTAAAAAAGAAATAAGTAAATAATACAAAAATATTTATTACCATACTAAAATCACAGAAATAAAAGTTTAAAAATAGCTGTCGCTGGGACAGTTAAAAAGTGCTAACAATCACAATCACCAGTGATCTGGCATTTGCAGATCGCTAGAGAACTACAAATCTGCCACTATAATGAACTACACATCCCATCGTGCTCTTTACTCACACACCTGGCCCAGGTTCCCCTTTGACTGCTAACACACACAGCTGAAGCTGTTCAGGACTAATCAGATGGATTATAAACAAAGCACACATATATCATTGCTGAGTCTTGTCAAACTGTAAGTGAGCATCACAAAGTGTTTCCTTGTCTTGCCGTGTTTTTGACCTTTGCTTTGTTTTTTTTCTGTTTACGTTGTTTTGCCGCCTGTCCCGACCATTCACTAGTGGTAAGCAAAGCAAGGCTTCGTGTTACACTAAAACAGTTGAAGCAAATTGAGGTATTAAATCCCACAATGTAGAGCTGAGGTTTCAAGTGATTCCGTGAAGCAGTGAGAGTTCCTGACTAACATGAAGAGAAAATGGGATGTAATCAAGGGTGATGCATCTATAGATGTTAGTTTTTAAATGCTCTGTACTTATAATGTGTTTTGTGTTACCATTGGTCTGACATCCGAATGAACACTTTGTGAATAAATATATCTTGTTTTGGTCAACTAAAAAAATAACATGATTAAAATACATCAAGTCATAATTTCAGAGTATTTGTACATTGTAAGTCGAAGAGGGCAGCACGGTGGCTCAGTGGTTAGCACTATCGTCTTAAAGCAGAAAAACTTCACAGAATGTGAAATGGAGGTGCTCCTATTAGAGTTAGACTGGAGAAAAACTGTTATTTGCAAGATTGTCCTCTGGAATTAATAACAAAAGAAAAGAAAAAAATAGGGTGGCAGAGTTTAGCTGATGTGGTTAACGCAGTGGGGTCTTAACATCGCACTGTGAATGAATTAAAAAAGAAATTGTCCAATGTAAAGGTGTAGGTTAAGAGGAGAACAGGGTTGGAAAGCAGGGGATGCTGAACTAACACCCTTTGAGGAGAGAGTTTACTCTTTACTGGTGACACTTTACTGTCTGGAGTAGTATCTGTGTCTGTGGTAAATACAGATGTATTTAAGGAACACTTTGTTAGAGCAGAATAGCAGCACCCCTCCGCTCTTATCAAGGCAGCGCCACCGACATTTCAGCTGCCCAATCGCCCGCTCTACAACTGGCCAACACTGCACTGCCATAGACTAAGGGTTGTAAACATTTATGTTCTAAAAAAAAAAAAAATATATATATATATATATATATATATATATATATATATATATATATATATATATATATATATATATATATATATATAGTCAATTAACCCATTTTATAAATTAATAGCAATGTTTTCCACTTGTTTTAATGGGATACTTTGTAGTGTGCAATTTAACATAATTGCTTCTAGGAGTCGCCAATGGAAATAAAACAAACACACACAAAAAATAAACGTACACCAGACATGAAGTTGGCATGGACAACACACATTCTCATGTTAATTTCATCGTTAGTAAATCCAAACGGGAGCTTGAAACCTGGTGTACGCAAAGTTTTTGTGTGTACGCAGCATTGATACATGAGGCCCCTGGTGTTTTGAAACACTTTAGTCATGTGACCTGGATTTTTCTAATCATGCTTCAGTGCAGTTCTCTTAAACACTTTCGCTTCGCAATCTAGACATTAAATCTAGAATTGGATTATCTACATGCTCCTGTTTGCCCCTGTTGACCGTTGCCTGTCTGACGAATCTTATCATAAACTGCATTTGGATCCTCTACTCCATTGGTCCCTGACTCCTTACAATAAAATGTACTCTTTAAGTAATGTACCTTTAGAAATGGTACCACCCTAGTGACAGCTTTTGTACCTTTATTTCTGAAAGCACATGGTTAAATTATGGTTAATTTGTTATTAACTTGATTCAACTACAAAAAAAAAAAAAACAATATATATATATATATATATATATATATATATATATATATATATATATATATATATATATATATATATATATATACAGTATTTGTATTAAAACCATGATTCATTTTGTTAGGGTATGCCATATATGGACTTAAACCTGTTTTACTAGGACTGGTTTTTGCAAGTTGTTAGTGACTTATAACATTAACTATTAAAAATTGAAGGGAAAAGGGTCTATCACTTCTTTCAGATTTAACTCAACACTACTATTTTTTATGAAAACTGTCAGTAAAGCCTGTTTGTTTGTCTTGCAGTATGATCTACACCTTGGTGACCTCATAACAGAGCTCTCAACACTGAAGAAGACATGCGTCAGACACTGTTTTCGGAAAGCTCCTGCATTTGGACATTTTGACGAAACAAGAGCAGCACCAGACACAAGTTCAACACGCTGCAGTGCAAGACTTGACCCCACATTCCCAGAGTATCAGAAGAAGTATCAGTGTTGTTTACAGATCTGACTCAACTCCCTAAATGTCTCATAGACCCGGTGTGATGCGCTTTTCACAAGCTCACAGTAACGTTTGCACAGATTGTCTCAGGCATAGCACAACATGTCCTTTACCACTTTGAGGCGCAAAACCTGCCAACCTTTACACTCACTATAAATATATGTAGCTTAAAATATAACGTCGGATCAAAAAAAGAAGTGAAAAGAAACGTTGACAAAGTTGATCAGCGAATGTCACATTTTTACCAGTCACACACTAGGCCACTGAGTTTTGATTACATGTGTGAGAAGCTTTTGTGATATTTTCTGTGTATTTGTGCAATCCTAACATAAGCGTTTTTAATATGAACTGCGTATCTGTGTACATAGAGAACTTTTTGTGTAATGCTTTAATGTGTTGGTGTCAGTGGGTTGAGATGTTTTTTGGACTTTATATTTACAAAATGCTGATATGGAGGCTTTATTGTAGAAAACAAGAGCCACTTTTCCACAATTTTGCACAAAGTTGTTATGAGTTTGCACAATAGATACAGTTATTGGTCGTGGTGGAAAAACAAGTCATATTTATATACCCGGTACGAGTCTTCCAATATATTACAGTGTATTCAATTATCATACGTTTTCATTCTAGGGAAGAAATTAAAACCACAACTCATGATCTACAAGTTTCACTTTCTCATTTTGTATCGTTGTTATTAGAATAACTATATTACTGTTATACAGCAAGGTCAGCAATACTGAAACTATATATTTAGGGATACTTCTTTCTTTCTTTCTTTCTTTCTTTCTGTCTATCTTTAAAAAATCTCTATCCATTTATCCATCCACCCACCCACCCACCCACCTACCCATCCATCCATCCATCCATCCATCCATCCATCTATCTATCTATCTATCTATCTATCTATCTATCTATCTATCTATCTATCTATCTATCTATCTATCTATCTATCTATCTATCTATCTATCTATCTATCTATCTATCTATCTATTTATCGTTTGTCTTCAAAAAAACTCCATTCATCCATCTATCTTAATTTTTGCTTAAAGTAAATCTATCCATCCATCCATTCACCTACCCACCCACCCGTCCGTCCGTCCGTCCGTCCGTCCGTCCGTCCGTCCGTCTATCTATCTATCTATCTATCTATCTATCTATCTATCTATCTATCTATCTATCTATCTATCTATCTATCTATCTATCTATCTATCTATCTGTCTCTCGTCTTCATTTTTGCTAAAAAAAAATCTCCATCCATCCAAATTAATTTTTGCTAAAACAATCTATCCATTCATCTACAAGTATCAACTTAATTATTGCTTGAAAATCTGTATCCATCGATCCATCCATCTCTCAATCTCTGTCTATTTCTCAGTCTATCTATATCCATTCATCTACAGGTATCCATGTCTATCTATCCATCCATCCATCCATCCATCCATCCATCCATCCATCCATCCATCCATCCATCCATCCATCCATCCATCCATCCATCCATCTATCTATCTATCTATCTATCTATCTATCTATCTATCTATCTATCTATCTATCTATCTATCTATCTATCTATCTATCTATCTATCTATCTATTTTTGCTTTAAAAAAACAACTTTAAACACACTGCTACAAATTCATCAGTATTTATATGTCTTTCTTTAAACTGATGTTGGATCATTCAGGCTAACTATCCGGAGTAACCACATGATGCACATAAGCATAAACCCCTCAAGACATCTACGTTACGCTTTGGTTGAGCACCATATATAATGCAGAGTACTGAAAATAGCA
This sequence comes from Danio rerio, assembly GCF_052040795.2. Lineage (NCBI taxonomy): Eukaryota > Metazoa > Chordata > Actinopteri > Cypriniformes > Danionidae > Danio > Danio rerio. Next base: position 40,486,614 of record NC_141040.1, read on the forward strand.
GTAGACACACTACATCAACTTCATCGGCGTGTAGGGGATAATAATACCAGTCCCCAGCAGTACTATAGTCTGCTGCTGTCATGTAGCCTGCTGTCTTTTGTATGCCTTATGTAGTTACACACATGATGACCAAACATTTTCTACAGTATATCATCATTGTGGACGTGTTCCCCTCTCCTAATATCATTTAAGAGATTTGTATATGAAATAAAGCAGACTATTTTAAAACTGTTATAGGTGCTTTCTTAAGCTTGCATGTGGCATATGTATGCTTATTTTTAATGGGATATTTAATTGGGATCTTTTACTCACCATCCACTTCTTAAAAACCTGTTTGTGTTTCTTTCTCCTGTTGAACACAAAGGAAGATATACTGATTAAGTAGCTATGATTTATAAAGTATATTTTGTTCCTATTATGTATGTCAATGGCTACTAGTTTCCAACATTTTTATAAAATTTTACATTGTGTATATCACAAAGAAGTTCACACAGGTTTAGAACCAGTTGGGTGTGAGTAAATGGTACAGTATGGAAATTTTAATTTCTGGCTGAACTATCCCTCTAAATATCTTTAACATTTTCTAATTATACTATAAATACCCACTATGTTAAGACTCACAGTTTCCAAGGGGTAGGCATGGATTTTGTCAATATTGATATACTTCTAATACAGCTCATTGATACCAGTTTTTTAGATAGTGCTATCAATTCCAATTTCGTTAATAACTTTTTGCAAAAAGATGTTAAAATATGTTAAAGAATTTAAGTTATTTTAGTACTGTTAAGCAGTTTCCAAATACCTACTGTACAAGCAAAGCTAAGGTATGTGCATGAAGTACAGAGACATGCTGTAAATAACTAAATAGGGTACATGGCTTGAGTTGGATGGAATGTTTTGATAGTGAATGTTTTATTATTAGACTACTAATTTTGCCACATTTGTTTACTATTACACTACTGCATATTTTCAAAGACTATAGAATACACAAGACATGTCACTCAAATAGTTTTGAATGGGGAAAAGGGTCCAACTTTATATCACGTGTCGCTTAAACCTGTGAACTTACATGATAACTAGATGTGTAAGTAATATGTAACTACAGTAGATGTACGCATTGGTACATAATATTTACTTGTGTGATACTGGTGTAACTACACGCAAGTAACAACACACTGAATAATATGTGTAAGTTCAAATGTGTAACAGGACATTGCAGAAGAGCAATGTACATTGCAATAGGACATTGTTAAATCAATTTGTGTCATTTCTCAGCACTACTGGTATTTGGACATTGCGTTTTGCAGAAAGAGAATGCAAACTCCTGAGTTATTTGCTATTTTCTGATAAACGGTCATCTCGAAGTTTGTTCCATCGAATTAAGCACAAATAAGACAAAAAAGTAAATTTTGTGTATTTAAAGAAGCAGTCAATCATGAATTGTAAAAAAAAATAGGCTATAGCCTTACTTAAAATTTAAATAGCCTGTTAAAAATGGATATAAATGAAAGATAAATAACTTTTTTATGAAACCAAGAGAGAATATTGCGGGAGTCACTGTATAGTGGCCACATCTGTATAATGCAAGTGTGTGATTCAGAGACAGGACATCAAAAACTGGGTTGTATGGTCATCCTAATTTAAAACCGAATAAACTTCTGAAAAAAAAACAAAAGCTCAAATCAGTGCAGTGTACGCAACCAAACAGAGCAAGCTGTTATTTATTAACAAAAGAAAAGACAGGGACTGAGGACATCTTATTCAATCAGAACATTTTTCTACTTCCACTGTGTTGTTTCCATTTTTTCTCATGTAAATGAGTTGCCAAACTGACGTGTTTAACCATTGAATTAGTGTTTTTTGCAGTCTTATGCATGACACGCCATTCTAAAAACAGGCCACTCAAGTTGAAGTAGTTGGACTTTTTCACATCTCAAGGCCTCATGAACTGAATGTATTTCAAAGCAAAACACACTGGCTGTATCTAAAATCATCCCTATACCCTTAAATAGTGCACAAAGTTATATATACAACCACAAATCAGAAAAAGTGGGGACAGTTTGGAAAACACAAATGAAAAAAAGAAAGAAGTGATTTCTTAATTTACTTTAGGTTTTTATGTGCTTCCATAATAAAGTGTTTCAGGTGTAATTTTGTACCATTTTTCTGCAAATCAAGTCTAAAGGTGGGCAACAACCAAGGTCTTCGATGTTTTGCTCTTCAAAATGCACAACACATTCTTTATTGGAGACAGGTCAGGACTAAAGACAGGCCAGTCAAATACCTGTAGCCTCTTCCTCCACAGCCAGGTCTTTGTAATGTGTGTAGAATGTTAACCTGATTACTAGCCATAAATTGCTCCCAAACTTTCCCAACTTTTTAAAAATGTGTCGCTGATCTAAATAACAGGAAAGGATGTATATTTACAAAACAATTGAAGTTAATGAGACAAAACATGAATTATTTTGTGTTCATATTGTCTGCAATGAAATACAAAATTTGGAAATCACTGCTTTCCTTTTTTTATTTGGGTTTTCCATGCTGTCCTAACTTTTTCTGATTTGGGGTTGTATTAAATATAAACATAGTAAACCTGCATATATATTGTATATAGGTATACAATACGTTCAATTTATTGTTCTATTATTTTACAACTTCAGTGTACTGTATGTGACCTATAAGAGAGCTAAAGGCATTGTTTTGTCACTCCAAACTCATATTAATTTCATCAGTCATGCATGTTCATAAACCATATGTGGTTATTTCACTCAATTACCCACAAAGCATTTCTCACATCTCCTCATTCGATTCCTCACCCCGGAGTGATTCTGGAAAAAACCATCCACCTCTGCCTGACGTGTGTCCCCATCTCTCTTCTTCAGGGGACGCTGCCTCCCGCTTGTAAGTCGACTATTATCTGCGATTTTCGGGCACCAGGCCCTGTGTGGCAGTGACTGGCTGACAGATCGGTGACAGGCTGTCCTCCTGCTCCACCTGCTATCCGTCCAAATCATTGCCACATGCTCCATAATTACAGTTTGTTAAGGATGCGGCTCCCTTTGCCAACTATCTAACACTTTGCCACTTATAGCTGTGAAATGAACGTCATCAGATGTCTGCAAGTCCTGGCACGGCAAGAGCATTCTGTCACCCTTTCGACACCCAATTCTGACCCTGGTCAGTGTGCTGTACAGCAGATAAGGAATGAATTTTGGCCGCAGCTTTAAAGTCTCTATGAAACCAAAATGTCTCTTTGTTTTTTTTCATGTCAGCATTATTATGCTAGTCTTAAAAGGTCACGGCACATTAAAACACATTTTTTTGAGACACATATATGTGCCAAATTGCAAAAAAAAAAATTAAAAAAAACTTCTAGGACACATATATATTTTACTTAAAAAATGAAAACCTGTTGTTTTGGATTTTTAAGAACAAATTCATTCACATTCGGTAACAGCGATAGGATCATTGTATAAAATTCCAGTGTAGTGATTGGCTGACTGCACTGGCCAGTACAAAGTGACGTCATTGAGTTTTTAGTATGTCACTGCATTATTCATGAGGAAGAGTTGGTTTGAATCAATCAGCATGCTCTATTATGAATAAGATACAACTTCATTAATATGCATGAGACAGCGTCATCGCTTTTTAGCTGATAGAAAGAAGCATGGTGCAAATGGTATTAAAAAGCACAACTAAATTCAATAGATTGTTCAGAGACATGGGTCATCAGTGTTCTGTTTTAAAGTGTGCCACAACAAAAGTGTTGTTTCCGTTTCCCAGCGGTCTGCTAACACATGAGGTAAGTTTGTTTTTTTTTAAGAAAAATGGATTTGCCACATGGCAAGACGTGGTTCTAGTTTGTGTTGATTTTCATAGATCTATAAATTTGGTAAGTGCATGATAATTGCTCTTTAGATTTATTAAGATGGCAAAGTTCATAAGCAGTACTCTTTCAGTTTTTGAAGTCATATCTTAGTCAAGTAGAGTCAAGTTACTAAGTTCAGTTTTAAGGCTGATTTATATATCTGCGTCAAGCGCACGCGTAAGCTACGGCGCAGCCTATGCATGGACGCATAGCCCCTCACCATGGCTGTCAGCGACGTTGACGAGCACCTCTCAAAAAATGTAAAGCGTACTCGTAGCGCAAGCTCTGTGATTGGTCGGCTTGGTATTATTTATGACTTATATTGAATCTAAAGAGAAATTTCTGTTGAAGTAGTTATTTTTGTTTATGTGCACACAAAATTATTCTCATAGCTTGATAATATTTTGATTAAAACACTGAAGTAATTTGGTCTGTTTTAAAGATGTTTTCTGATATTTTTCTGGATTTTGAATGAGCTGTTTTTGGACTTTGAGCCATTGTCTGCTATGGAGAGTAAAGGAGCTCTCAGATTTCACAGGAAATATCTTAATTTGTATACCAAAAGTAATTGATAACAGAATTATTTTATTTTATTTATTTTAAAATGAATAATAAAACAATATTCTTTGGACATCAGAAACACATAATTCAATGAACTGAGAATTTTGGATTTCTGAAAAATATTAATTTGCATGAAGTAACAGCTAATCTTTGCTCTTAAGAGTTCCATGTGTTCCACTCCCAGAAAATATCCCTGCCTCAAGCGAAGAGCTTTGCACATTATATGCTTTGACAAGTGTGCTTGTCCCCCACACAGTGCTGGATGGGCAACCTGTCAGCATGCCGGGTTTCTGAGATGCCCAACCTGTCAGCACAGATTACCCAGGAGGCCAGCTGAGCATGGATTTTTACCTGCCTGGTGTTTCTAGTGTTGCATAGCTTTTTCACCTTGATTCCATGGCTGCACACACAAACACAACATGTACTCATTGAGTCAGGCTTATGTTAGCATTTTTCAAAAGTTTGTACAGTCTGCGATTACTGGCATGTCTAGCAACAGTTCTGGCAACCAATCATAAAACCTAACAACCACCCAAGAGAAGAACTGTAGCCAAGGTGCATCTGTTTTGTTTTTTATTTAATAAAAAATCCTCTTAAATAAAATTATTATATGATCCCATGTAGCTTATTGTCTATTATTCAAAACAATCACATCTGTAAACTTTCATACAATTTGTTTTTAAGCTCTTTTCCAACTGCACCCTCCAGCTTCAGTAATACACCTTTTTCCTCTTAAGATGATGGCTCTCCTTCTAAAATATATTAAGCTATATTTTATGTATAAAGACCTTAAACTCTAATAGATAAACATTATAATGTAGATGATTTTAGACTGTGCTTTAAAATGAAGTAATTTTATAATTAGAATTATGTAATTATAAATATATTATAATTATAAACCTTAAAATAGTTAGCAGTCAATAAACATTTATTAGAAACTCAGTAATCAAAAGTAAATGTAATCCATTATTTTACACTTTTTACAGTTACACTACTTTTTACATTTAAAATAGGTTAACATTTTAGACATAACCTTCTCAACGCTGTTAATAAATACTAATAATCAGCCAAATTACAAGCTAAAAAGTTAGTAAAAGGGCACCTATGATGCAAAATCAACTTTTGAAAGCTGTTCAGACAGAACTGTGTGTCCCCAGTCATATTGAAGTGATATAAAGACAAGTCTCTTTAAAAAAAAAATAAATAAAAAAAAAAAAAAGGATAAAATAGGATCCAAATCCCAGTGGTTATGAGGCCCACCAAAACAGGGCAAAGGAGGCAGTTTTCCCCACCCATGGAATTGATTGACAGCCACGTATTAAAATGTTTCAAGAGTATTGCGCATAAACATGTCCACAGAACAGGATTTGCAAAGAAACTGGGATTAAAAGATCTGTTCCAACTCTCTGTGATCAGCTCCACCTCAAGAATGAGGTCTACATAATGAATTCTTTATAAAACAGTGCATGTTTGTAATAAAGACAGTAAAGTTGTTAAGTAATTCATTGCCGCTGAATCACCATAGTGATAGGGAATCAACATAGTGTCAGTACAACAATATACGAGAAGCAACAATATATGAGAGCAAAAACAGTGCAAAGTTAAACGTGTGTGAGTGTACTGCAAACGCTGTAACGGCATTTGTGTGACTAAACTCCACCTCAAAGCTTGGTATTTCTGACTAAGGAGCTAGATTTCTGTTTAATCCGTGTCTGTCTCTTTCACTGACTGCTGTTTATCTGAAGTAACTCATGATACAAACCCGCACATGGGAAAGTTGGGCGGGGAAAAGCAGCTCATTTGCATTTAAAGGCACATGCTACAAAAACAGCTACACTTTGCACAATTCTGCATTGTATAACACATAATCTGATGGCTATTTTAAGCTGAAACTTTACAGACACATTCTTAAAACACCAAAAACTTATCTTATTGTACATTTTGTAAAAGGGGTAGAACAGGAGCCATTTAATTTAGTCCCCAAATGCATTTCCAAAAATAATCAGGGTTTGCTTGCCTTAAAATTCTTGGGCATATAATCTAAGATTGCTGAGTGTCAACAACTTTGGCCGTAAATCAGAGCTTCAGAACTTTCAAGACAGATAAGCACAATTTAAGAGGAATGCAAGAAAATAAAAGCTGATGCTTGCAAAATAGAGCAAACTCGGATCCTTTCTAGTTAGATAACAACACCGATGCCTGTATATGATGCATAAATTGGTCCACTGGGTAAAGTAAAAACTGACGCTGAGCGCTGTGCGCAGACATCAGAGGATGTTGTCCTCTGCAATGATTCCCAGCTCTCCGCGTCTGAACTAAAATCCATTTCAAAACATGCCAGTAGGGATGTAGAAAGGCGATAATAACAACATCAGGTGGAAGGCGCAGTGCTGGCCTCTCTATTGTTTGCACAGAACATTTATTTCCTCCCACCAGATTAAAAGTTGGCAAACCTGAGATCTCAACCATCTAACCCATTTAGCACAATACGGTGGCACTTCCTACTGTATATCTGTTAATCTGACACAACGTAAAACAACTCTATTTCTGCCAAGCAATCTGCTCTTTCTGTTCCTGAATACATTTCTGATTATGTACATTTTGAGTTCAAGTCTAATTGATTTATATAACTCTTTATACTATGCAGTTTTAAAGTGACAAATAGTCACATAATGATCAATGTTGGACATTCAGATACAATTATATAGTAAGGAGTACAATATGATAACTATGAAGGGTTTTCTACATAATACTTTAACAATAAAAGTGACAAGACTATCAAGTTCATACATTTTAAACAACATTTTATCTTTATAACTGAGCACCAAATATTTTTCTAAGACAATATGAATGAACTGTAAACATAAAAATATACCGGTGGCTTTTATTTTTGAAAAGGAGTTCTCATTTTAAAGTAAATAAAAATAAAACAAAGATGTGAAATTAACTGAAGCTTTATGGTTCCAGAAAGCACTTTATACAATAATTAGGAAAGAGTGTAAAAAGACAGTAAAAATGCATCATGTAAGTTTATGGATATTATTACTAGCTTGGCAGCATAATTAGCTTTACTGGATCCATTATTATATTTTAAAGGCTATTCGGGTATGTAAGGTATGCGTTAACAAAAAAAAACTGCTACATTAAAATATACATTGTTATATTAATAAAATTATTTGCATTTTTCACAGATAACAATGGCTCCAATTCAGAAGTATCATGTAATTCATGTGAGAATGACAATTATCCGATCATAATCTCCTCTCAGTTTGCCCACATAGTGAGTTGAGAAAGGGCAGAGTCGGCCATCTGACTTTATTAAATACGTGTGGGTGCATGAGGTTATTCACTGACCTGAAGCAAAAAAAACTAGAGACTTCTGACTCATGAGGATGTGCATATTAAAATGCAGACTAGTCAGAGCACCTTGACTCAGTCAGAGAAACAAATGCCTAAACCCACACAAATAAGCCAGTGAGATGTTTATGAATCCATTTCTTAAGCCTTTATGAAGATTGATGGATTTTGGTGTTAAGTAATTGGACCAGATATATGTTACATTTTGCATCATTTATGATGTTAAAAATGCATAAATAATAAAAGAACAAAAATAAATAAATACTGTCAGCATTTACTGATGATACACAGTGGGAATGTATTACTGAAATAGAGAGAAGTATCTTGCAAAAATCTGTGTTAATATTGTATTAACTCTGAAGAAAAGCGGACTCTGTTCTTCAAAATTGGCAGATCTCTTTTAGGAAGTCAAAGTAATATTGAAAAGAAAGAAAACCCAAATATTTTGGGGTGTAGATTTAGGCCCTGTTTACACTAATATGTATTCATTTTAAAATGCATAAGTTTTGCTACGGTTTCGCCATCCGTCCACACAATGCTGGAGTTTTCGAGCGCCGAAAAATGGAGCATGTTGGAAACACTGCTGCTCCGATTGGGGCTTTTTCTCAATATTAGATACACACAGTTCAGTCTTGCATAATTAAGTTCAGACTTCGCAAGTTCGATATGGAAAACAAACTCAGAGGATTGGTCGGGGTGAATCTTCAAAGGGAACAGTGTACTTTATAACCTCATTCACATCACCCTGTGTACATTGTTTCACTTTCTTAACAATAAAATAAAAACATGATAAAAGGAACTGCCTAATTTATTTTGTATAGATTCTTAATTCTTGATGAACCATCCTATATGTACAGCTCTCACGAGGGGTTCTGTGCTCAAAGCACCCGCTGACTGCCAGCTCAGACACACGCATACACTGCAGTGCATGCCAGAGTGTGTGTGCGATCCCGTGTTGTGCGCTTTCAACAGTATAGTGTGGACAGAGCTGTTCAGAAATGCTAGGTGAAACACCAGCGTGAATCTGATAAAGTTTTAAATTTAAAACTGTAGTCTATTGTCATCTGTTAGGTAAATAACAAACTAACCAGAACATTCTACTTTCCTCAGTCAGAATTTGGTTCTTTAATCATACAAATAAAAAAATATATATAATAAAATAATAATAATAATAATAATAATAATAATAATAATCTTTATTAAACAACAATACTAAAGATCAGTAGTAAAAGATGACTTCACTTACATCAGATTATATGTTTTCTTGCACAGCTGAATGTTGGACTTATGGAAAATAATAGTTTGCCTTAGAACCACCTGTGTATGAGTTATGAGCACCCCTGATTAAGTTAAAATTCATATTATAGACTTCCACTGAATGTTTTGAAACCCAAAGATTCCATCTGGACCTGCTAACACATGATTCCTAATAAATGAGCAGTTAAATTCCTCTGGCACAAGTACTAAAATGATCAAATGTTCTCAAGAGGCCTTCGATTCGATCTCAACACATTCCTCAGACTTCTCAGCTATTAATAACAATTAGCAGTGTTAACAGACGTGCTCCCCTATAACGAGAGTGGCTGTTTGCATTAATCCTGGGCTCTTGGCTCGGGCTCGTGTGTGGATTCGCCTCAGTGAATCTGGTGGAGGACGCCGCAGATGCCCGAGTCTCCATCAGTCTGTTAATTATGGTCAATTCGTGCTGCCTCTTAACCTTCAGCCTCGTCCTTTGACTACCTCGGTCAAATCGCTCATACCTGCACAGCATGTGGGAGGACAGAAACCACTCAAGCACACTGTATTCATGCTTTTTTACTGTAGGAAACACCACACTTCCTTTACCTCATGCTGAGCTGGAGATGTGTAATGATTGGATTTACTGTAACCGCTTTGTTCTGATGGATTCAGGGGTTTTTTTTCATACTAAAGGGTGACATAAGTGGTGTGTCTATGTGTGTTGTGTTTTGGTTTGTGCACCTCTTTGAGTCTGCCAGTCTGATCTCTTGGCTGCCATTTTCTTGGATTGCTCGCGCTTACACCTGTGCCTGGATTAGAAATGATTTATGTGCCTTCTGTCATGCTATAAACAAACATATGATGGCAAAATGTGGCTCAGAACAGACTGTGGCCCAGAGTATAAAAAAACTTAAAGTGTGTTTAAAATAAATATTTTTTTTCTTTCTGTTTATCAAAGAATGCTGAAAAACATGTATCACTTATAAGCAGCTCAGCTGTTTTTAACATAAATATAAAAAATGCATCTTAATATTTGCAAATATGAATGTTTTTTGAAGGATCATGTGACACTGAAGACTGGAATGTTAATGCTAAAAATGCAGCTTTGAATCACTGTTAAAAAAAGAAAAAAAAGAAAAATCACAATATTAAATTTAACAAATAAATAGGAGCATAAAATAGACTTTTTAAATTTATCTTTAATTATATTTTTCTATAATTTTAATCTTTATATTTACACAATTTAATATTTATCTTGTTTATTATTACACACACACAAACTTTAAGCAAAAAAAGATTATATATATATATATATATATATATATATATATATATATATATATATATATATAGGCAACACAATGCCAATGTTTTAACTACAAAGTTAAGAAATAAATATCTAGTGAAATAACCAAGATTTTAAATTACAACACAAAAATAAATAAATAAATAAATAAATAAATAAATATTTATAATAAATATTAACAATAAATATTAATAATAAAAATAAATACAACAGAGAGTCTCAAAATCCTTTTGTATGAGACTCTCTGTTGCAGCTGACGTCAGAACAGCAGAAACCATTGCTATTTCACCAACATCACTTTAGACTTAGTGTTTGAATGATTCCCTAGCATAATGTTCTCTAGCGTAAAGTGATAACAAAACAGGTGCATTTTAAGATTATAAGGCTGAACAGCATAAAATGCCATCAGTCTACAAAGATTTCCCAGCATTTCTCTGTTGCAATCGGGAGATCACAATAATTAACCCCAAAAAGCCAAAGCAACGCAATCACTACCAGAATACTGCTGTGTTTACAATAAGGAAAAGCGTTAAACACATGCGGGCATTTCTTCTTTCTTTCAGTTTACTGAACTAGTTTGCCGTAACAAAAACAGGAGTCTAATTAGAAACAGATGCCCATCTCCGGTTTAAGACTTTAAGATGAGTCACATCTACAATACACTGCAATTATTATGGAATAAATACAGCACTACAACGTACAAAAATATTATTAACTCTGTAGTTAAAGCAATGGAATTATGTTTCTAAAATTTATTTAAAAAAATAGAGAAGAAATGCTATTAGCCCTTTTCAAAACAATTATTAGCATTTATCCCAAACCCATACCTAATAAATCAAATTGTAAATTCAGTTATCCATTATTATTAATAACAACAAATTGCAAAGGAGTGACAATTAAGAACTACACATTAAGTATTTTCTTGAAAACATACTCCAATCATTTTATTTACAGCTTCATAATTTTTTTCAAGTGTACATGAAATCCTGCAAATTAATTAGCACTGGCAAGACAAAAAGAGTAATCCAAGTAAAGGCTTTTTCCCTAGTCTTAGACTTTTGGTGCTTGCTGAGAATGTGGCGGTGGGGATTTCTCTGGTTTCCAACATTCATATAAGGTGGTATCCTGGCCCACATAAATCTCTGTCAGTTTGCCCAGAACTAAGGGCTGAAGACTGGCCAGCAGAGGGAAACAGACAAGGCGCTGGCAAGCAAACATCACCTCCTTATGCTCTGATGCACATTCAAATCCTCCATGCCCTTCTCTACTAGCACCTATTTAATATTCAAGAACATTTACCTCTGCGTTTAGCCATTTTAAAGCACAGACTCCATATAAAATATTGTATTTTGCAGGACAATCATGAGCCTATATGTTTTGATGTTGATGTTGTGTAAAAATCCATGTGATCAATGAAAAATTTTGTATATAATAAAGTTGAATGCATTTTCAGAGATTGCTTCAAAAATAACAGGAGCACAGCAAGCTCATGGGAAACAAAAAAGACACTGCCTACAGTATTTAAAGGCCACATTTCATAATATTTCTTTTGTTAAAGTATGTTTTGTACTGTCAAATATTTTCTCATCTGAATTTTATTGAGGAACCACTGCCACCTCAGAGAAAAAATGAAGCCTATAATATGTGATGATCTTGAGTTGGACCTCTGTCCTCATAACCTCACAGATTCTGGGATGTTGAACTCATAAACAAATTGTCCGCAGCAGACAGGCTATGAGAGATCCTGAAATAGCTATAAGCACGTTAGTGGCTATTGGGGAATTGCAGATCTCCCCCATGTCCACAGAAAACCCAGCACAGAAAACTCATCTGAGCTTAAACAAACAACTCAGCTTCAAAGCAGCGATAAGAGAGGAGTTTTAATTCCCCTGGACCTTCCTCTACAGAGAGCTCTTTCTCTCAAGCATTTTTATTCTAACTTACATTGCAGTGTGATCAGCAAGTCCAACACAATCTCACGGCAATTCATAACTTTTTGATTTAGTGGCTAATTAGTATGGGTTTGTACAATCTCATTTGTATAATTTACTACGATTTGTTAATCCCCCAATGATGGTTGAGGTTGGGTGCCACGCCTCCTTTTTTAAAATGAACATTTTCGTACAACTGAACTCAGGCTGGCAAGTCATATTATTCTGAAAGAAGTGTTTTTGGTGACAGTTACAGTCAAGGTGTCATGATTAGATGTTCAAACCAGGCTTTAACTTGGCCTAAACATTAGTAACTCTCCCTTATATTTGGCATGGTGCTGGCCAAGAGAGTGATTCTGACAAAGTGGAAATCCACGACACCTCCAGGCTTTTTTAAATGGTTAGCTGAAATGGTTAGCTGAAATTCTGCCCTCAAGCTGGAAAGGTTACATTTGGCAAACAGAATATGACAAAATAAGGGGCCCCTTCCATATATGTATAGGTTAATAATGTCTCTGTAATTATGATATTTTATTTTGTAATTTTTTTCACCTTTTTACATGTCATTCTGTTTTGTTTGGTAATCCACTAGTCCGCTGAGATTTATTATTTATTTATTTATTTTATTTTTTTGATGGTGCTGTATAATTGCTGTAATTTTTGCTAGTGTTTTGGCTGCATGTTTTAGTTGGTATCAAGTAATAACACCAGACAATTAAGTTAACGTGTGCGTGTGTGGCTTTTATATATGTATATATATATATATATATATATATATATATATATATATATATATATATATATATATATATATATATATATATATATATATATAAATATATATATATAAATATATATATATATTTAGAAGATTTTCTAAATATATATATTTTTTTTTCAGAGAGAAGATTTTTTTCAACACATTCTAAACATAATAGTTTAAAATAACTTATTTTTAATAACTGATTCATTTTATCTTTGCCATGATGACAGTAAATGATATATTTGCTACAAATTTTTCAAAACACTTCTATACAGCTTAAAGTGACATTAAAAGGCTTAACTAGGTTAATTAGGTTAACTAGGCAGGTCATTGTATAACAGTGGTTTGTTCTGTAGACTATTAAAAAATAGAGCTTAAAGGGGCTAATAATTTTGACCTTAAAATGTTTTTTAAAAAATTAAAAACTGCTTTTATTCTAGGCGAAATAAAACAAAGAAGACTTTCTCCAGAAGAAAAAATATTATCAGACATACTGTGAAAATTTCCTTGTTCTGTTAAACATTATTTAGGAAATATAAAAACAAAAAATTAAATGGGGGGCTAATAATTCTGACTTCAACTGTTCATGATGTACACTATTGGGTGTTATGTTTTCATAAAAACTTATATAAATAAAGTGAATGTGTCATGTTTACTGGTTTCAAGGTAAACCAAGGTAAATTTTCCATTTGTATTATTGTTTTAAATTTTCAATCGTATGGCGATTGAACCAGCGAGTTATGAAAACATCTTCATCGGTTTGTCAGCACCCATGTTGCAAACCCTCACAACGCAAACAGAAATAGAAAACAGGCTGAAATTCCCATGCGTTTACTCCCGGCCACAGTAAAGTCATTATTAATTAACCCGATATTAAAAACTACTATAAATACTATAACACTGCAATTAGCTAAAGATTTTTAAACAATTGATAAATATGTTTACAGACAGTTAATAAATAAATATCTAACTATCTATATATCTATATGCCTAGTGTAACCAATCAATATACAGTAGTGTTAAATTTCTGACCTATTACTCACTGTTTTTCCTGCATCCCATTTTACAAAAAAAATGTATATTTATTTAAGATCCACATCGCATTTTAGAGGTAGTGGCAGTGTTTTAGTGAATGCTATGTGCTGTTTTTAAGAAAAGTGACAATCAACACACCTATAGTTAAACTATAATTTGGTATAGCTTTTATTTTGAATAAATATTATGTGCAGAAATAAAATGTTTATAATAAATTCTAATTTATGTTCCAATTATTTAAGTTTCTCGTTAAACTCATAAATTACTTGACTCCAATATCATAAAAATAGTCAAATTCTGCATAATTATAGGATGTTCAACTAAACTTTTTATGCATCATTTACATGATATCTGCATCGTTTTTTAACTTTTAAAAACTATTTTGTTATCTCTTTGAAAAAAATAACTTTATGCATATTTCATGTACAGTTTATACTGATATGCAAGTACCTGATAATCAAAAGAGCATATATCAACAGGACATTATGTTCCCATGCACAAAGTATTTCATTACAAATCGATAGCGCCAACCCAGGCTCATTCTGAAAACTTTCAGCTACTGTATATACATTTCTGAAGAGCGCCATATATGTCCCAGGAGCTATGTTTTTATAGAATAAAATCACTGTCATAAATATTTTGTGCGTAAATAAAATTCATGCATCTGTAATTGTAAAATTGTAAAGAAAAATGGAGCGTACTCGTAATTTTACGAGGGAACATTTCCAAAATCTGCGACTGGAACAGACACAGATATGACATTTTCTTTGTCTGTTTGTATACGACTTTACGATGGGCGTACTTTACAAAAACAAAAATAGTTTCACTCTGGACACAAAGACCTGATTATGAGTATGAATCAAAAAGCGTCACTCCACTTTCAAAACTATGTCACCGCTGCCACAGGCATTATTAAACAAGCAAGAGCCATCAATCACACAGGGTGCGCTTGCTGGGCACTCGAGCTCCCACACACCATCTCAGGTAAGAGTTTTGTTATTCCCTCTTTGAGAAATGTCCGTCTCGAGCTGAGAAAAAGGTTGAGACTTATTGAGGTCCATTTTCGCTGTGCTTCTTGGACATTTTACAGAATCAAAATTAAGAACAGGCCGAGGATAGTGAGCATAATGTAAGTTAACGTTACAGGCAGCGAGCGCAGAATTTCTCAGTGAATCACTTATTCACTGTTGATTAATTGCTCCCTCGTAAAATTACGATTACACTTCGTTTTCCTGTACAATTTTATAATTACAGATGCATGAATTTTTTTACGCACAAAATATTTATGACAGTGATTTTGTTCCATATGTTTTTTGCATTTTTTCTTTTCGCGAATCCGCCAGAAGCAACTGTGTATGCTTTTTGAGATCTCAAATTTCTGTCACGAGTGTCATTCGCGCTTGCTGTTCTCACATAAATCCACCAGAGGCCGCTGTCGACTGACTGACTGACCGATCGACTGACTCACCGATTGACTAAACCCAACCAAAAGGGTTTTCAAAAGCACTGATTCACCCGCACACCCGCAATCCAGAAAAAGAAAAGCCCTTACCTGATTTTTACCACGTATTTAGATTTAACCACATTCTCACGCTGTTATTTACTGTTTATTTTATGTTTTGGCTTCTGTTTTTGTCTTACTGGCTTTCTGCAACTGAACTCAAACACCGTCATAGAGGTCAACTCCTCTCTGTGTCTCAGGTCAACTGACGTAGGCAGCGACCTACTGGTCAAACATGTAACAACGGGAACGTGTAAAAACGTCCATATGAAGGTAAGCAGTCAGCTGGCAAACAGGAACAGCATTATACTGAAATGGCAGCCAATAAATTATGCATACCTAAAAAAGTTAATGTTCTTCTATGGGTTACACACTAAGCTGGAAAAAACTGAGGATTTTAGTTAACCTTTTCTTAGCTGCCTATAACTTTTTTTATTAATCCGGTTCTCAGTATTTGCCTTCATGCTTCAATCCACAAAGTAAGCATCCCCTATCTATCCTTAATTTCCGAGAACTCATTTCTCATATGGATGATGTTGGGAATATGTTTGTGTAGATAATGATGATGAGTCACCCACTGGATTCTGCCTCTCTTACAGCTGGATTAAAAGCAACAGCAGACCAACACATTTGCACATTCACTCATTATTTATCAATTGGTTTAAAGGGAACGCAGCCTTCAGAGGGGGGATCTTAGCTTTCATCGAGGTCGAATGAATGTCTCGAGTGATGCAGAATACATTTGGTGGCACTGGATTAGTAAAATTCGGAGAGAGATTAATTTAGAAACACTAAGGGACCAAAAAAAAGCGAGGGTGTGAGAATGTGAGTTTCTTGCTGGCTCGACTAGGCAATTTTTTTCCCTCGATGTGTGTTATTGGCACCATCGGAATTAGATGAAATTCTGATATCAAAGTCTTGCGCTGAGATATGAGAAAGCCTGTTTAGGAAATTCTCTTTAATTATGATGAGCACAGAAACCTTTAGTGACGGACGCATGCGGTGTGCCTTCATGACCTTAAAGTGTCTTCACATTTCAGTGACAGGTCAGTTTCGCTGAGAGATGGAGAATGACTCATCTGGAATGACCTGCAATGTTTTTGACTACTAAGCACTGATAAAACAGATAAACAATTCAGTTCACATAAGGATAATATTTCTATTTGATCAAAAAAATTAGATAATTTGTAATATTGTGAAATAGTATTACAACTTGAAGTATTAATTTTATATTTTACATTTTATTTATTCATGGCAAAGCTGATTTTTTTTCAGAAGCTATTCATTACTCCAGTCTTCAGTCTCATACAGTGATCAGCATACTGTATATAAGTACACCCCTCACAAATCTATCTTTTAAATTAATATTTTAATAGGAAGCTATACAATATTATATTTATGCATATACATTAGATCAGTCAGTACTGAAGCCAAATCTGGAGCGTATCTAACAAAATAACTTACAATAACAGTCCAAAACCTAGTACACATTTATATGTTATAAAAAATATTAAATATAATTTTTTTAAAAAGAGGAAAAATGAAGAGAAGCAAAAGAAAAATTTTACATTTTGTTAAAATTTTGTAGGTTGTAATTTTTTTTCAATATAATATTTTGCTTAAATGTAAAGATGTTTGACTAAAATATCATTTTAATATCTGTTTAATAAATCTGTTTTGTTTAAATGCACTAAAATACATTGCCTATATTCACTGAAAAATGAAAATAAAATCATTTTCAAAAAGGGGTTTAATTAATTATGCTGAGCACTTTATGATTCTTCAGAAATTATTTTAATATTTTGGCATAAAACCCAGTTTTGACAGAGAATGCGCTTTTACTGTCCGAATATGCACTGACTTTTTAGACACTGGACAATAGAAAGGAAATGTGAATGATGTAGGGTGTTTTTCTGCTCAGAGTTGAAGTTTTTCCAACTGCAGATGTTCAGAGCGCTTCTGCAAAAAGCAAGTCACTGCAGGTGGTCAAATCGCAAGGTGCCCAGGGTGATTAACAGAATGCTAAATGTTCACTGCCAATTGAAAAAAAAAACTAATGTGATTGGGGCCTAATGTAGCCATCCTCCATTGATGGAAGATGTTTTATATTAATATATGTAATAGTGTGGAAAAAGTGTTTGCCCATACTGATTTCACACACTTTTATGTTTCAGATCATCAAACAAATTTAAATATTTGCCAAAGATAACATAAGTAAACACATCAGGCAATTTTAAAATCAAGGTTTTCATTATTAAGGGAAAACAAAATCCTGAATAGCCCTGTGTGAAAAAAAAATAGTTTGCCCCTAAACCTACAGTAATAACTGGTTTGTTCACACTTAGTAGCAACAACCTCAAATCAAGCATTTTCGAAAACTTGACAAATCTGTTACATCGCTGTGGAGGAATTTCAGCCTACTCATATATATGTAGACAATCCCTTTAATTGATGTCATTATTTAATAACTTATTACTTAAGCTATAAGTGATTAAAAGTTCACCCAAAAAGGAAAATTACCTCATCATTTATTCTCCCTCATGTGGCTTTAAACTTCTCTTGAATACAAAAGAAGATATGACAAAAGCTTGACAAATACTGGTTTATACAAGATACTTGACAAATTCTACTGTAGCTGCTGGGAACCAAAGACTTACATAGTAGGAAAAATGCTAAATTCATTTGTAATTGTTTTGCAGTTATAGTGTTTGTCCCACATTCCTTGATAAATACAAATAAATAAAGAACAGCATTTATTTGGATTGGATAGCTGTGGTTATAAAGCTCTTTAATGGGTAACACTTTACAATAAGGTTCATTAGTTAATGCATTTACAAACATGAACTAATCAAGAACAACACTTGTACAGCATTTATTAATCATAATTGAACATTTACTAATGCATTATTAACATCCAAACTCGTGCTTTTTAACATGAGTTAATGCACTGAGTTAACATGAACTCACAATGAACAACTGTATTTTCATTAATTAATGGTAACTAATATGAACAAATACTGTAGTAAATGTATTGTTCATTGTTTGTTCATGTTAGTAAATGCATTAAGTAACATTAACTAATGAACATTGTAAAGTGTGACCCTTTAATGATGTAAACATTAGTGCTTGTTTGTTCTACTTACTATAATCATTCTTAAACATTACATATTCAAACTCTGCCATCTGAAATCTGTTTGCGTGAAAAAAAACCCACAGTGTTTGATGTAGTTTTGCTATCAGAACAAAAACAGAAATCTTTGCATTGTTATTAATTGCTTCCGTTTACATTCATGTGGAAATTGCATCATAGAGTTGTAATTTTGGTTAAACTATCAATTTGTCATTACACAGCCTCCTTGTTACAAACCAATTTGAGTTTCTGCCGAAATCCAATAGCCATTGACTACAATAGTATTTTTTTCCTTTTATGGATGTCAATGGACACCAGATTCCAACTATCTTCCAAATAATTTCCTTTGTGTTCAGCAGAAAAAAAGAAATTCATAAGAGGATTCAAACTACTCGAGGGAGAGTACATTTTCATTTACATTAGAGTAAAGTAATCCTTTAATACCAGGTGTAAACAGGGCTTAAAAGGGAGCTGATGAAAGAGTTTGGGTGTCTTTGTCCCAAGCCTAAAAAAAAGCATTTCTAGTCTACCATCTCATACTCCCTCCACCTCAGTTCTCTCTCTCAAACAAACAAACAAGCACATCCCCTTTATATAAACAAGGTTGATATAATGACTTGAAACCACCAAAAAGAGTGGCCCGAATCAATACCTCAGCTCCATTGTTGCAAGCTTTTGTCCTGTGTCTCCCACACAGACATATCCTGCTGTTTGCTTCAGCGAGTCCATCTGATTCAGTTAAAATGTCTCCCACTTCTGGCTATATGCTCCAAACAGAATCCAATGGAAAGAAGCATGTACTATCTGACACTTTTTTTTTTGGTTGCAGTGATACACCCAAGGTTGTCAATAAGTGCAAGGGAGTGATTAAATGAAGCAATGAAGTCAGAAAGGCTAAATAATTCAAGTGCACAGCATCAGTGATGTCAGTCGGCTTCAAAGGCTTGAAAGGGTGCAGGATCATGAGGGGGTGTTTCTTTAGAACGACTTCTCTGCAAGACAGCTTTTCAACTCCCTTTTGTGCCCCACAATTTTCGGCTTTCCAAAAGAACGCCTTTGAAATGCTTTTAATAAATTACTGTGCCACGCTGCAGACTGGTAATGACTCGTTGAAGACCCAAACTGAAACCCAGCTCTGCTAAATTGCTCCCGTTCCCGAAGACCAATGCATGTTACGTTGGCAGCTTTTCAGTTTTCCACTGGGATATTCAGGAATGCTAAGGCGCAGTGAGAGGGGTCAGATTGCCTCTCTTAATTTGCCATTTGCAGCTGGTGAAATTGAGATCTATATCTCTGTGGTGATGGTATCGATTCATGGGATTGATCTGCGGGGTGTGACAAGTCGCATCCCATCACCCCTACAGAACACAAAGTCCTCTGATGATTAACGACACCCATATAACACAGTGAACCAGCAATTACTACAGCCTCAATTGGGATTTAATGGACATTTGTAAAACATTTTAACACCACCAATTACTGCAAGCATTTTCTTTTAGAATCCGATCAATACTTATGCATAAAAAAAAACTATGACTGATTTTGTCAGCGAAGGTCACCTTATTTTCGCTTTCAGACTTATGACAGCAATTATAGGTGAGCTAAACAAATGGTTATGTATTTGGAAAAAACGAGACATCATATCATGAATGGCAATCAGACAATTGTGTGTGTGTGTGTGTGTGTGTGTGTGTGTGTGTGTGTGTGTGTGTGTGTGTGTGTGTGTAGAACCCATTTTTTTTTTTTTTTTTTGCTGTTTTAAATACTTCCCAAATGATGTCTAACAGAGCAAGGAAATTTTCACAGTATGTCTGATAATATTTTTTCTTCTGGAGAAAGTCTTCTTTGTTTTATTTCCGGCTAGAATAAATGCAGTTTTTAATTTTTTAAACATCATTTTAAGAACAAAATTATTAGCTACTTCAACCTATATTTTCTTTCGATAGTCTACAGAACAAACCATCGTTATACAATTACTTGCCTAATTACGCTTACCTGCTAGTTAAGCCTTTAAATGTCACTTTAAGCTGTATAGGCGTGTCTTGAAAAAAATCTAGTAAAATATTATTTACTCTCATCATGGCAAAGATAAAATAAATCAGTTATAAGAAATTAGTTATTAAAACTATTATGTTTAGAGATGTGTTGAAAAAAATCTTCTCTCCATTAAACAGAAATAGGAGAAAAAAATAAACAGGGGGGCTAATAATTCAGGGGGTTAATAATTCTGACTTCAACAGTATATTCCGTTGAACACATTTTAAACATTTCTTTAAATAAATGTTAAAACATTTTTACTAATTTAAAGTTTGGATGTTTTACAGTTAAATGTTCTTTTATTTCAGTTTTCATATAAACCTTTTTATAATTATTTTCGTTAAGATTTAGATTTTATTACATTTCAACTTTATTTTAATTAACAATTTTAATTGATTCAGCTAAACATGCTACATAATCTATATTACCGGACAAAACTGTTTTCGCCTATCCAAGTTTTAGGAACAACAAATAGTAACTTGACTTCTAGTTGATCATTTGGTATCAGAAGTGACTATAAAAGGCAAAGACCACTAGATTACCTTTGTTTTCCCAAAATAAAATAGGACTGATTTTTTACTTTGCTTAGACAAAAGTCTTGTCACTTAACAGAAATAATGTCCAGTATAGAATATAAAGTCATGGTGCAGTGGAAAAAGAATTAATATTGTGTATGACTCCCATGAGCTTGGAGGACGGCATCCAAACATCTCTGCAATGACCCAAATAACTTATCAATAAAGTCATCTGGAATGGCAAAGAAAACGTTCTTGCAGGACCCCGGGAGTTCATCAAGATTCTTTGGATTCATATTTAATGCCTCCTCCTTTATATTACCCTAGACATGCTCAATAATGTTCATGTCTGGTGACTAGGTTGGCCAATCCTGGAGCACCTTGACCTTCTTTGCTTGCAGGAACTTCAATGTGGAGGCTGAAGTATGAGAAGGAGCGCCATCCTGCATAAGACTTTGCCCTCTCCTGTGGTTTGAAATGTAATGGGCAGCACAAATATCTTGCGACCTCGAGCTGTTGATGTTGCCATCAACTCTACAGATCTCTTACACTCCCCCATACTGAATGTAAACCCAAATCATGAGTTTTCCTTCATCAAACTTGACTGATTTCTGTGAGAATCTTGAGTCCATGCAGATTCCAATAGGTCTTCTGCAGTATCTGTGAGGATTGGGATGCAGTTCAAGAGATGACTCATCTGAAAAATCTACCTTCTGCCACTTTTCCAGATGATCAACCAGAAGTTATTATTTATCCCCCTTACAACTGGAATCGACGACAAGACTTTTGTCAGGTAGTGTAGATTATCAACCAAATGCTGCTGGCCTTTATAACCAAATACCTTGTTTTTACCTTCAATTCTATCCCAAGCCCCAATTAATTTGTCTTTAAAACTCATTATCCAATAATTTACCCTCCATTTCATCCAAGCACCTAGCCAAGCATCTGCCATTCAATCCTGAACTGAATCATTTACACTCTTTTCAGACATACTAATGATGGTTTCCTACTGCGCTGTTCCTATGGCCAGACAAAAAAAAAAACTCATTCTGTTTAACAGTATGGGATACTTTATAGATCCCTAGTATGAATATACGGCTTTTAAAAAACTTGCACACCATGTCAGAGATAGCAGTCAACCTCATTACCAGATAAACATACATACATACACACACACACACACACACACACACACACAAGGGGGTGCATATCATGCCGGGGAAATGACCTTATTACTGCCTTAAAGCCTTAACCCGAGCTGCTTCTAAATATTCATGTACTCACTAGGGAATAGGGCAACAGCTCCACAACTGACATGTTGATGAATGCAAGCTCCCTGAAAGGGCCGTGGACAACATACTGTACATTTGAGGAGCTACATTTCACTTTGCTCTATAGATAATATGAAAATACAGCTTTGTTTTCATATTAAGACAGGCTGCATGCTATAAAATATGCTGCTGATTCATTTTAGCCTCTTGTCTAATGTACCAGAGGCTAATATAGCATTGGACCGAATTAATGTGCTTGCCAACTGACACAATCCTCTGGTCAGCAGGAGAATTAGATTACAGAGGATCCCAAATGAATCTTGTGTTTAAACAATGCAGTGGGTTCAGACATTTTCAGTAGCGTTATGTTGCTAATGACTTTGACCGAGCAAGAAATTATGTTTTTGTTCATTTGTAAATATTAGATTATTCACCACAGTTAATATGCTGTAGTAAGAAAATCTGCAAATTGAGATACAGTTACACATTCGGAACACATCTGTTTTAAACTATTTCATTTAATAATGTTGAAACAGACGTACAGTAGTCAACATTTGAAGTGAATCAAAAATGTCTTTCAAAATTGACCTGAGAAAAGAACTGGTATTGTTTAAAAATTTTCGGAAAGCTTTGATAAAAGGTAGGAATCTACTTCAAATGTTGACTACTGTATGTGCACTAGAAGGACTTATCCAGTCATCCAGTTTGATGGCGAATTTAAAGTTCTAATGAACTGCTATTAAATTCTATAACTGCGTCTCAAATAGCACATTATACACTTATGCACTTACACACTCAACAGCATAGTGTATGAATGTAGTGTCATCCCAAATGGAACACTAATGTTTTTTTCCTAAGCGGAAATTCAAACCATTTCCCAGGTGACAGTTGCCAAATTAGTGAAATAAATGACCAAATTACCAAATAATACCTGCCATGAGTATAACTGCATTCACTATCAGGAGGCGGTACGATCACTCTTTTAGGAGAATTTTGCTTTCACAATGCAAAAAATATTAATTAATCCAACATCAGTGGCTGAAAGCTCCGCCCTTCCGCTACGTGAGCAAAGTCATGGCTGTTCAGTGTGTGAGGTGTCCAACATTCCACACTTCTTTTTAACTTCCTTTAAATAAGTGTTTTCAGTGTCAATGCACTACTTATACTATTTATACTACAAAACGGCGTAGAAAAGTGCATAAGTATGTGATTTGGGACACACCTTATGGTTTGTTTGTTTTTGTTTTTTTGTAATTTAGTTTTTATTACCAAAAATGAAAATATACAATTTTTACAAACAGATTTTTTAATACCCCGTATCAAGATTATTATAGTTAATGAAAACCAATGAAAAAATTAAAACTAGAATTAAAAATACATTTTTGTTAACTAAAATAAATGTAATTTTTTTCTAAAAAAAACTAGAACTAATTGAAACTGTATTGTGTTCATACAAAACTAACTGAAACCAAATAAAATAATAGCAAAAATGTCCTTTGTTATTGTCTTTGTAAATGTATTTAACACAGACTGTAGGCCATTTAAAAGTAAATCTATATACTTCGTGCAGTCCAGTCTTTGACTGTCTGTAATCCTGCTGATGCTATTGGCCAGATTGAGCCGGTTCTCCTCCAGTCATCCTCGCTGTTGCTCCCACGACAAAAACAATTGCTGGACATAGGTTTTATTTTTTTAATAGTGATTGCGATACTGAATGAAAAGTTCTTTATTTACTGGATCTTCTAAGTAAAACAGTTGAACTAATTCACCAAATCAAACTGAATCATATGAAACCATTCGCGTCTCCAGTAACGTTAAGCACTTATCCAAAAACTACTTATTGACATGCCTGATACACCCTCAGACTCGAAATAAATACTACAATATATACTGAGTTATTCAGTTATTAGAAACACAAATAACAAATTTGACAAGTGGTGAACCGATAATACTGCGCATGTGTGATTCAGTGAACCGAACACAAATAGTACAGTACATGGCAGCCTGCTGTGATTGAACTAAACTTGAACAACTGCAGGTAATCCGAGGGCTTTAAATGAGAGGATCTGGCAAAGCGTAAATTTATTTCATAACAGAATGTGAATCATGCTTTAGTTGGGTTGCAAAACGTAAAAACTTTTCAGATTATGGTGATGTTTTAACTGACTGAAATTATAATTGCTGACAACATATTTTTGATATGCTGAGTCCAAACCTGGGAAGACTGGCACAAAATATCCAGTTTGCATTAAAAATCCAAACGTCCCATCACTACTGTGCATTTACTGTAACATGAGAATGTCACATATATCGATTTTCCACACAGTCAAAATATCCAGTTTAGCATGGTTGATCTGTGCTGATGACAGTTTTACTGTCTATGTACAGTATTTCCAATAGTGAATGCAACCACTACTTAACAGAGAGACTATGAGGGTGTTTCCAACATTTTCTGTGTAGCAGTTGAAGCAGCTAACCAAAATGTACAGACTTTTGCATTTAAGGGAGATGGAGACATTCAACAATAACAACACAGGATCTGTCACATTTGGGTCTCGGCATGGCGAAGACAAGAGAGGTAGGATCAAAGTGCAGCTTAATAGTAATTTATCAAAGAAAGTATTCGTGCAGGTTATCGTGGGCAAAAATAGGGAAAAGAAATCAAGAATCAGACAAGGCAATCCAAAATCATGGTCAAAACAGTAATGAAGTCAAAAACAAGGCATCATTTCAAAAGTACAAACAAAACAAACAACAAACTTAGCCTAAGTCAAAAACATAGGAAATCTACAGGATCAGAAAAAAAGACTCACTTCAGACTGATGTGTGTTAAGTGTATATATAGTGCAGATAATCAGTAATAACGAGAGTCATGCATGTGGGATCAGAGAAGAATAGTGACCGGTGTGTGTAACGGACATGCAGGGATTTGTAGTTCATGAATGAGTTCGTAGTTCACCAGCGATCCAAGATCATCGCAGGTGAACATGACAGAATCTTTGGAAAAACTAATTTTCGTAACTTTAAATAAAATGTCCAGCACAGAATCCCACAGTTTTTGCACCTCCAGACATCCCTACATCATATTTAAAAAAAAAAAAAAAGTATCTGGACACCGTGGTTCACAGAACTTATGATAAATAGGTGGAGAAAAACAAATGGTATGTTGTAAATGTATAGTTAAATATGCCCTGTGAATAAAACATCCTTAAATATGAAAAATTAAAGGATTAAACCTGCGCCATGCACTTTTGACCATGTGCTTAGATTGTTAAAATAGAGCTCATAAGCTCCACCTCTTAAAAAAACAGAAAACCATGTTTTGTTTATATAGATTATAACTGCTTTGCCAGTCAGTGGTTGAACTCGAGTACATCAGACACATGACTGCCACAGTCTATGATAAATCTGACTGACCATCCCTCTGTTTTTAAAACTTATATTTCAAATGGTACCAACATGTTGTGTTGTCAGCATGTGCACTTTAAGTGGGTTCAAATCCACTTTTACATTTGAATCCTTTCATTTTTCATATTTAAATATATGTGTGTGTGTTGCTGTGCATCCCTGTGTGTGTAATAAGCAACAACATACAACACTTAAAAGATTACTAAATTCGAATATATATATATTTATTATATATATATATATATATATATATATATATATATATATATATATATATATATATAAATATATATATATATATATATTTATATATATATATATATATATATATATATATATATATATATATATTTATATTTATATATATATATATATATATATATATATATATATATATATATATATATATATATATATATATATATGAAGAAAGATATTAGATGCAAGCTATTAGATGCAAGCATTTTATAATTTTATTTTATTTATAATGCATTATGTTAGAAATAATGCAGCTTTATAAAAGGATGGAAGAAAATGATTAAAGGGCTTAAAGTGAGCTTTCATTTGCTGCACAATTTGCATAAAAAATAAAAGTTGCCTGTGTTTTACTGCCTCTAGTAATCATTTTAGTGCAAAACTACAGCAAATTGTACAGCTTTGGGGGTTTTCAAAAATGTTGGCAGAAGCACATTTCTACAACGAGCCTGAATAGCTGTATAATTGCTGAATCGACATACCTTTCAGAGCTGCATTGTGCAAGTAACATGTTTATGATGTTTACTAATGTCTTGGAACAAAAATAAGCAAAAATGTAGATGACAATGGGAAAGCAATATTCATATAGTGCCTCCTCACACACTGCGCTGAAGACGCTTTCAGCAGCTAACCATGTTAATTAGTGCTGGATGTGGCATCTGCAGTCTCATACTGATCTCCTCAGGCTGTGCATGAAGATCAATCTGAGCGCTCCACACGTCTGCTGCTCCAAGCCACACCACAACTAATAAAATCCTACTCCATTCAAACATTATTCATCACAGCACAATGTAGCTCTCAATAAAATGTCTATACTAAAATGTTCATGTACGCTGGTTTAGCTTCTAATTTTTGCATGTAAATCATTGTAGTGCACACTTTTACTATTTATTTACGTTGCAAGATTTTTAAAAAGCATTTTGTCTAGTTTTTCCCCCAGTACAAATATGCAAGCAAGATGTATTTAGTTAAAGAAAATGTTGTTTAATCATAACCCAATACAATAAGATAATAAAAATAAAATGTGATTAAATAGTAAAAAGTGACAGGCACACAGTACAAAGTAGGACCGTTAAAAACAAAACTTGTTCTTTTTCAGCCTCAGGAGGTCAAACTAAATAATATATGATTCATTTTATTTCCTTTTAATTTTATATGAGGCTTGCAACCCCTGTAAACAACAAAAAATAAAAATAAAAAACCTGACTAGTGTCATTTTGCTGATGTTTATTGGTTACTTCATTCATTCAGTCATTTCCCTTCATCTTAGTCCCTTTATTCATCAGGGATGTCCACAGTGAAATGAACCAGCAACATATACAGCATACTGTATGTTTTACATAGGGGATGCCCTTCCAGCCGCAACACATTGCTACAATGCACACTCATTCACACACATACAGCCAATTTACTCTATTCAACCGACTTAAAGCGCATGTATTTCGATGAAGGAAAGGGAAATCGGAGCTCCCAGAGAAAACCTACGCCAACATAGGGAGAACATGCAAACTCCACACAAAAATGCCAACTGATCCAACCGGGACTCAAACCAGCGACCTTCTTGCTGTGAGGCAACAGTGCTAACCACTGAGTTAGCCTTATTAGTTACTTATTATTTATTATTTTATTATTAGACTTTAATCTGTTACTTATTATTTTACTAATACGTTTTTATTATCAGTTATTTATTTTTATAAATATATATATATATATATATATATAAATATATATATATATATATATATATATATTTTTTTTTTTTTTTTTATATAATATTCATTTAATAATATTGTGACATTATTGTATAATCGTTGGCTATAATAAGGTCAAGGTATCTGTTAGGATCACCAGAGATCCAGGCTTGCAGATCGCTGACAAACATGCACCATCACCTTGATTACAATTCTGCCACCTTATGAACTACAAATCCTGTCATGCACGTCACACACACCTGTTTCCCATTTTGCTAGGGCTGACTTCATAATAGAGCACATTTCTATTGAGCCCAATGTTAAAATGGCCAGCTTTAAATCAGAAAAAAGCTGTTTACAGCCTGGTACAAAAAAGCTATTTTGGTGTATATAGCTATACACTTCATGACATGTGTGAGAGGGGTAAATTTTTATATAACTCATCCATTTTGTCCTTGTTTTCGTTATTTGCAGCCTATTTCGACCATATTGCCAGTGACCTCAACTAGGCTTTTGGATTTCCCTGTATGTCCCCACTCCTGTGATTGACCATTGCCTGTCTAATGTTTCTAAATAAAGCTGAACTTGGATCCTCTTCCTTATTGTCACCGGACTCCCTTCTGGGTACAGTATCTAAGATGTAACCACGAGGATAAACATATTCATTTAAGAGCATTACAAGACAATTCGAAAAAATAACAAAAGAGATAAAACATTTTAAAACTATTCTTTACGCAACGCAATGTTCTAACTTCAACACTATGTCATGGAAAAACCATCATTTTCAGTCAATCACAATAAGTTATAGAAAAAGTAAAGGATTAAATAGTTAGAAGATTTTTAACATATAAAAGTGCAAAATTACACATGCACACAATGATATTCTCTCAATTGTCATTTGCATTACATCATGGTCACAACCTCTTTAACCACATTGAAGCCTATTGATTCGATAAATAAACAAGCAGTTAAAATTATGGACTTAAAGCCTATGCGATGGCATCATTATGAGGTTTTATGCAAACGTAACCTTGTTAGTTCTTATAGTTTTATTAAATTTAATTATTTTAAATTGTTTTTTAAATGTTTAAATAATCCTGTACCAATGCTGTTTTATGATATAACCAGCATCAAACCTCGCACCGAGTCACACGAGCAATTGCTAATGGTGACTGTCTTGTACCAAAGCGTAAGAAGTCATTTGGTCAATCTGTTTTCTCTGTTAAGGGAACCACATTGTGGAATGATTACCTTATTACGGTGGCCGGGAAGTGCAAAACAACACGGTCACCATAAACCTTGTTTACACCATGTACTCCACAGCACGAATTTACCGCACTCACCAGCAACAACATCAAATTTCCCCCGCGTCTCTCCCGGTGTGGTACATTCACGTCACTTCCGGCGTGTGGTACATGCCCTTTCCGTAGGGAATCTGTAATTGTAAGTTTGTTTCGGGATTTGTAAAAGTGTTTTGCGTCTTGTTAATTTTTTTTCTAAAATGTAAATTTGTTTTGTCCTTGGTAAAATTGTTTTTCCTATGTAATTGTGTCTGATAATAAGTAAAAATGCTTTTCAAAATGTAAATTTGTCTCGAGCTTTGTAAAAGTGTTTCACACTTTGTAATGTTGTTTTGCACCGTACCTGTTAGCCCAACATTAGAAAATAATATAAATGTTATTAGTTGTGTACTTAAAAAGTAGTGAAAAACTACACAAATGTTGTTTACACACAATACAATGGTGTTTACACAAATAGTCTACTATTAGTTTGTTGGATCATGCCACCTTTACTTTTGCCTAACAACAATTTTATCTAAAGAATTATAATGTTGTGTATATGTATGTCAAACAAATGAATAAATGAATTCAATAATTAAACACCAAACTGAAACCTCAAACCTAGTAAATACAGAACAACAATTATTTATCTTATTTTTCCTTAGCCGTATGGTGTTATTATCAGTATCCGGATGTTGTGGCAATGGACGAGGGCTTTTTTTTTTTGCATTCTCAATTGCAGTGGATTCTCCTAAACAATATGCAATATGCCTGTGTGTAGGTTTAGCCACAGATCTAAAGCCAGCTTATTGAGGAAACAGTATAAATAGACGGGCTTCTTGTTGCAGGACTTGAATGAGCAATCTCTAATCCAATTCTGTTATTAATAACAGCAGCTTATATTATTTCCACATATTAATTACACTTAGTGCTGCGCTTTAGGCAATCATCACTGGTATATGCGAAAATGATCATTTTCTTCTACTCCTTTGTTTATCATCAATGTCTTACATCCCAATATGCAAAACAACCCTCACGCTGGTGCCCGTCAGAGAGGGAGCTGCAAATAGTTTTCCCTCATGCATGACGCATCCATCTGACATCCATTTCTGAGTTTATGAAAAATTGTTTGATTTTATTTTGGATTATATGCGTTGTTTGATGTTTATACACACCCTATAGCCTTCAGAGACTGCCCCAATTTCCAGACAGGTTTTAGAAAGTACATGTTACCTTCTTTTCAAAAGACGCAAAATAAATCTCTCGTGTCCCTGAATCCATCTGAGCAGTTTTAACGAGAAAAAAAAAAACAAAACAAAAAACAGATAATTTATTATAGCTTGTAAAATTTGCTCCCATTTGGGTGTGTACATGTCCCTTTAAATGCAAATGATCTACTGCTTTTCAGAAGAGACAGGATATTGGAAAAACATTCCAATGTTTTGTTTTTCTGCAATTATATAATGCCACATAAAAATAATTGCACAAGATGACACTATTTGGAAAGATTCCTAATACTAATTGTAATGATTTGCAGTTAAGCGCAACTGTATAAAATATACAAAATGGTGCAAAATAAATTTAACAGAACAAAGATAAAGATAATAAACAACACTATGGTTTCGGTTGGATTTTAACAGCATTGAAGTATATAAATTCAGTAATTAAACACTACATAGTCTTCTTTCTACTGTATCAATCAATTAAAACAGTCTTTCTTAAAGCTGTAAACTTAAAAATTTTGTGTGCCCGATTAGTTTAAATTATCTTGAAATCTTGAAGTCACAAGCCTAAAAAAGCACATTCAAATAAAAGTCTTTCATATTATTAGATTAGAGTTGCAATGACGACACAAAATGCATGTTCTGTTCTGAACTGTGTTTTCTGGTTCATTATAATCCCAATTTGACATTGCAGATTTTGTGATGTGACTATTGCAGATTTGTACATTGTGATATCAATGCTGAAATGATATATTGTACAATCCTACATTCTGACATTCCAGAAACAACAAAACAAACAAATCTCACACAGGCAAAATACCAGAAATTACAGTAAGCAGTTAAATATGGATTTGTTCAAACCAGAGTTAACTTATGATGAAGAGTTACAATTTCTAGAATGCACCAGAATGTTTATTGTCCATTAGTGCATACATTTATTTAGTGGTTGTGGAGTGAGATTAGTTGAAGTCATAGATTAGCAGGTTACTGCTCTGTACCAATGGTGGACTGAGTACACAAGTTAGGCACTTGGGTAAAAGTGCAGATGCTTTAATAAAATATATCTTCAGTAGAAGTATCAAGCCCTCCTTTTTAATATTACTTGAGTCAAAGTACAAAAGTACTTGCTTTTTAATTTATTTAAGCAATAAAATAATATGTACTTAAGCTGAATGTTTTTTTTTACAACAACATTGGATTACCAAAACCTGTCATACTCTAATAACCATACAGATAATTTATAATTCAAAATGAAAACATGTCAAATCAAAATTTACATTTGGAATCCCATTGAGAAGTTTGTGGAATTAGTGAATCGTTTACTGGAAACCCACTCCGAACAGTTCATTTGAATTGGTGCATCATTTACTTAAATCAGTGAATGAGATCCTTGGCTGAAGATTCAGGCTGCATTCCCCTCCAATTACAGACAAGCACTTGCAAACTTCCCTTCGCTTGTTCCCTAAGGAAATTCCCTACAGCCAATTTCATGTGCGTTGTACTTCATAAGGTAATTAGGGGAGCTTACATGTCATGAACATCCCAATGATTGCCAGGTGGTTTCAGGTCATTCATGTTCTAGAATGCAATGCATATGTGACGTCACAACAGTGTAGCTTGTAATGTAACGTAATGTGTATTTATATATTGCATTTATTTTGTATGGCCATACACCCAAAGCGCGTCTCAATCATGAGAGGGGTCTTTTTACACCACCACCAGTGTGCAGCATCCACTTGGATGATGCGACGGCTGCCACAGGACAACGGCGCCAGTGCACTCACCACACACCAGCTAATGGGGGAGTGGAGAGACAGAGATAGAGCCAATTTGGTGGATGGGGATGATTGGGAGGCCATGACTGTAAGGGCCGATTGAAGGACTTTGGGTTACACCCCTACTCTTTACGAGAAGTGCCATGGGATTTTTAATGACCACAGAGAGTCAAGACATCGGTATAACGTCTCATCCGAAAGACGGCGCCCACTGACAGTGTAGTGTCCCCTTAACTTTTACTGAAGCATTAGGACTCACACAGACCACAGGTTGAGCGCCCCCTGCTGGCCTCTTTAACACCACTTCCAACACATGTGGTCTCCCATCCAGGTACTGACCAGCCTCAGCCTAGCTTAGCTTCAGTGAGTAACCAGTCTTGGGCTACAGGGTGACATGGCTGTGGCAATGTCACCCTGCAGCTTAACTTTACGATTCAAACAGGGCATTCAATTTAAGCCCTTTCAAGTGTCCCATCAGTAGTGGATACTTGTGTAATGTAATCAATGTATGTCTGAGGAAATGAGATAGAGCTAGAGCAAGTGAAGGGAGAAGAATACAAATTTGGACTAAAATGCAGCCCCACTCTGTATGGATCATTTGAATCAGTGAATTGTTTTCTGGAGACTCATTCTAAACAGATCATTTGAATCAGTGAATCGTTTACTGGAGACTCACTCTGAATGGATCTTTGAATAGATGAATTGTTTACTGTAGACTGTTTACTGTAGACTAGAAATTCCCCTAAACCCTAATACACTATTCCCTATATTATCCTTAATATATTCCACTTGAAGGAGTGTATGAAAATGAGTGAGTGATTTCGAGCATTTAGTGTACCACAAGGCATACAATTTTGTTTGTTTTGCTGGTTGATAAATCCAAGATGGATTAGATTTTCAACTTC
Organism: Danio rerio; assembly: GCF_052040795.2. Taxonomy (NCBI): domain Eukaryota; kingdom Metazoa; phylum Chordata; class Actinopteri; order Cypriniformes; family Danionidae; genus Danio; species Danio rerio. The sequence continues at coordinate 40,519,665 of NC_141040.1, forward strand.
TTATTTAGACACTGTAGTAATTTAACACTTAGTATTTTGATTTCTGTACTGTATACAAATCTTACTTTAATTAAATAAACATTTGTTTTTTAACTTAAAGCAATAGAATTCTGCAGTTGATGCCATCTTGCTGTCAGATGCAGAAATGTATTTGGCGTCTCACAGTGCATTATACCAGAAAATAGTTCACAGCTGTAACTACTGTAGGTAATCAAGCCTTAAATAGGAAAATTACAGATTTTTTATGAGATGCTAACGGTCTAATCCAATTCAATAAACTATGCTAAGCTAGGCTAAAAGTGCTCCTGCAATACCTGGAGATCGGCTGAATGGATTAAAAAATGGCAAAACTCAACTATTTAAATCTAGGAGTTGTAAAACGAGTAATAATATTTCCCAAAAAAAAAAATGGAATGCTCATTTAAACACTGAAAAGGTCAGATTTTCATGAAGTGTCTCCTTTAAATATGAGGAATGCAGTGACACTGCAGTGTATGCTGATTGAGAAGGATGGGCTGATAATAAATATGTATCATGTTCTGAGGGTATGTTATGTGCTTATGTGTTTGGACAAAGGGATACAATTTGATGTGAGCAGTCAAGTGTATTGAATCCACAGGATATATTTTTGTTGTAATGACTGGGCCTGGTGAAGCAGAAAGCCAATGTTCTCGCAGGGCAGATAACAAAGCATTTAAATAAGCCAGAGTACACGTATAGGTGCACGCGGACAGACTTTGAGGAACATCTATTTAAAGGAAAATGACTGTAATCCTGACATCTGAGGACAAGCGTGTCTACAACTCATAGCATAAAAATAAATACTATCAGCGTACATGAAGACAACAAGGATAAAATGGTTTAGGCATTATTTGTTGTTGTTGTTGTTGTTGTTGTTTTGTTGTTATTATTATTATTATTATTATTATTATTATTATCATACCTGTCGACCCTCCCGTTTTTCCCGGGATTCTTTTTTACAGTTCTTTCCTGCTATCATCCTTTAAAGGTATTTTCCCGTATTTCTCCCGTATTTTCAGTGTATCTCTGAAGTGTGGCAAGAAACATTAAAGAGCCGATCCTCCCTATACGCAACCCATACCGCCGAACCACAAGGTGCCGCCCCTTGCTCTTAAATGTGAGTCTGTTCTGTGCTTTCACTTTGTTTCGGCATGAAAACACTTTGAAATAAACATAAAAATGGCGCGATTCCCCTTCCTTTTGATTACAGGTGCCGTCACCCCTCCTATGCAATCCTCAAAACAGTCATATAATGGTGCATGACTGTTGGCTGGCGCACTCCATAGTGATAAACAGACGCTGTTGTCCAAATGGATTCTGTACAAGTGATTTTAACCGGAGCAAAAATCTGGCTTTTGGGCACATGTTTAAACAGACATGTACACATAATTAATAATATTAATATCTAAAGATGTCAATCTTGGTGTTTTTTTTTTTTTTCAAACAACTAATTACGTCTTAAATGAGCATAAAAAGTTAGGAAAGCAGCCGAATGCCTACATTATAGTGTTAGATGTGTGCATTTTTGAAGTGACACTTTCTGTTATTTAATGTAATCAAACGAAAAAATTTAAATAAGAGATTTATTTGTTGCTCTTTAATCAGAATGTGTAAGTTATGCAGTAAATAAACGGCTATAAGATTTGATAGCTTGATTCTATTTCATTATAATAGCTATTAATTTTAATAAGCTTAACTGTTTGCTAATGTATTTGCTGCTAATGTATATGTTTATTTTTTCTTTAATAATAATAAAGCATATTACTGACCATTTAACTGTTTATTTACAATGAAACAGCTCCAAACGAACATATTTAGTAATTAGGGATTTTTTAAAGGTTGGTGGGGGGGGGGGTCCCTTATTATGGTGGGCATATCCCATATTTTCACATCCCAATGTTGACAGGTATGATTATTATCCATAGGACTGGAACGTATAAGCAGCTGAAAATTGATGAAATTTTACATGCAAATTTTTTATTTAATATAAAAAAATGTTTTTTATTTAATAGTTAATAATAAGAAGAAAATAAAACATTGGTTATAAAATAAATATTTTAAAATGTATTGAAATAATAATAACAATAATAATAATAATAATAATAACAATTTATACAAAAATATTCAAATATTCAAAAATGTATACTCAATATTTTATAAATATTTATTTACAGTTAGTGTATACGCATGCTATTATATACATCATGTTGTATTCATATGTTGTCTAAATAAATTCCAACTGTTAATTGGATATTGCCATGGAGGGACGCTGACAACGGAGAAAGAGAAGTCGAACAGGCAATAGTCAATAACAAAAGCAAACAGGCACATATGGGTGAAGCAAAAGAGTGGTCGAGTCAGAGGCAAAGAGATCGGTCCAGACGGCAAACTACCTAAACATAGGAACAAAGAAAGGGATCAAACACTGCAAGGAAAGGCAAGGGAAACACATTGTAATGTCCACTAACAGTTTAACAAGACTCAAGCACTGTAATCAGTTCATTAAGATCCTCCGGCTGGTTGTGTGTAATCAATGTGAAACAGGAACCGGTGTGTGCGTGGTGCATGCTGGGACTTGTAGTTCGTAAATGTGGTGTGTGTAGTTCTCCAGCAACCTGCAGTAGCTATCACTGGTGACTGTTGCAGACATTGTTGTTTACTTACATTTATGTACGTTTTTACTTTTCTTTAGTAACAACGGCAGTGTTAATAAGCAATTTATTATTAATTAATATAGTAGTCATTGCATTTTAAAATAATATTATTTTCTAAATGTACTTTTGAACTGAAATTTAAATATATCCTTGTTTATTATAAACAATTGAATGTAATATTATTTGACCTACAGCAAAAGCCTTTTTGTCTTCTTTTTTAAAGAATAAACCTGATCACATATAGGCTGGTGTGCAAGAGGAGAGTGAATGAATTTAGCTGTTTTACCGATGGATCAGAAAGCATCATCTATTGATTCCTCTCTCTGTTCTCAGGTCACATTGATCACTGCTGAAGTGTTCAACTGAGCTTTCTCTTCCCATAAACATTCACATTGATTGTGGAGGAGCTCTGCTGTTTAATAGGGAAAGAGGAGAGCACTAGACAATTCATGTGATTCCTCTTCTACTGACCGTCCACTCTCTTATCTAAACGTCTATTGACCTGCTGAAGAACAAATACAGTGTTTTCTGTGAAGTGCTATTACACATTGACATGACCTTTATGCTTTTAAACACTGAAAACGCCACAACTGAGAGCCTGAATGTATGCAGTGGATGAAATTTGTTCAAAAAACATTCATGCATTCAGGCCTATATTTCAATTATCTTTAATATAGGGGTGAAGCGGTGGCGTAGTAGGTAGTGCTGTCGTCTCACAGCAAGAAAGTTGCTGGTTCGAGCCTCGGCTGGGTCAGTTGGTGTTTCTGTGTGAAGTTTGCATGTTCTCCCCTAGTTTGTGTAACGGAGGCCAGCTGGTAAGTGCTGTGCAGGTAAACCTCACTCCTCTGACCTCTAAAAGGTGCTCTAGCGACAGACGGTAGAGACCATGGTCTTTAGCCTCCTTGTTAGAGCAACCGACTCCCATGCGAAAGGTCGCTGGTTCGATACCAACTCTGAGCGGGTTGGGTGGCGTATGACCGGTGGGGTTTCATTGGTGCCGTGATCCGGATGGGAGTGAGGTTTGGGGGGGTGAGTGTAACGGAGACCAGCTAGTAAGTGCAGTGCAGGTAAACCACACTCCTCTGACCTCTAAAAGGTGCTCTAGCGACAAATGCTAGAGGCCATGGTCTTTATCCACCTTGTTAGAGCAACCGTCTTCCATTCGAAAGGTCGCCGGTTCGATACCAGCTCTGAGCGGGTTCGGTGGCGTACAACCGGTGGGGTTTCATTCACGTGGGTTTCCTCCGGGTACTCTGGTTTCCCCCACAAGTCCAAAGACATGCGGTATGGGTGAATTGGATTGGCTAAATTGTCCCTAGTGTATTTTGTGCGAATGAAAGTGTATGGGTGTTCCCCAGTGATGGGTTGCAGCTGGAAGGGCATCCGGTGCATAAAATATATGCTGAATAAGTTGGTGGTTCATTTCACTGTGGGGACCCCGGATTAATACAGGACTAAGGCGAAAAGAAAATGAATAAATAAATATCTTTATATAATGAGATCAAGTCATGTTTATTGTGTAGAAAAAAAGCAAGTTCCTGACAGTATGTTTATTCCTCGGTACACTGTTTTTATGCTTTTAATTATTTGCATAGATCATAATATCAATTAATTAGCAGTTTTTTAATAGTTTGTGATTCATGTGTGTTTCTGTTTATTTACACTTATGAACTGCATGATGGGAAAACTCAACTCTGCAGTTTAACAGTGCAATTTATTGGCATTTTTGTTTTGAACAATATATTGTATAATAAATAAAATATGAAGAATTAGGACTGTAACATAACAGGAAAGTACTGGAAGTTTATTGCTGTGTTTTTGTACCATAACTTCCAACACCAACCAGACAAAATATCATTCAAACTATTAAATACTTTAATTTCTCAACATCAAACATTGTTGAGATTAAGGTCTTAAAATGTGATTTAAAAACATAAATACATACCCAACAAAAATATGAATGACAAAATAGGGAAAACTGTTCATTAGTGAGCAGTAGATTACCTTAATAGATTGTATAGGAAAATGTTATTATATTATTAAGTCTTTGTACCTACTGTAAATGCTCAGGTTAAACTTTCTTTACTTTTTAATGCGATTTCAAGAGTGCACACTTAGCTGATCATTGGTAATAAAGCTAGTTTGGCAAGCTGTCCCAGGAGAGAGCCCTGAGCTCATAAGATCCTCGAGCCCGGGGCTCCCTCCCATTTGCAGGGTGAGAAGGAAGTTTGAGCTCAGGTAGATCTCGAGAAGGAAATTTATGCTTGTTGAAAATAAGGCTGTATTTATTTGTTTGTACAATGCTGTGAATAAATTAAAATAGAGTAAAGAGCAAATGCAGTAAAACTGTAAAACATACATATTCAGTGTCTTGTACTCAGATACCTCACTAAATGCAGTGATGTCTCACTTTACTGTAGTTTTCAAATGGCTGTGCAAATAGTATGCTGTCGAGCATTTTCAGGAAGTGTCACCAAAGTCTGACTTTTTGCATTGGAAAAAAACTTACAGAGTAAACTGTCATAATGAAAACATGACAAAGTTTTGGCAGTTTTTACTAAATATTTTGAAAAATGCATGAACTGTTGTGCAAATGTAAATAGTGTTGAGAGAAATGCACCAAAGTGGTTGAGAAAAACTGTAATACATCCATAATACTGCCCCTTTTGCACTGTCTTGTTTGTACGCAGCAACACTGCACTGCTTTGGCAATACGAATGTACAATTATTTGTCATTCCAATAAAGCATCTAAATGTGAAATGTGAATGTGAGAGCACACGCACCCACCGTGGTAATAGGCTGACTGGACTCTGTAGCATCCAGCTGGGTGTTTTTTGGGAGGCATATTTAATCACAGTACATTTTACATTCTTTCTTGGCCCAATATGTACCGGCTTCGTGCATGAAAATAATGCTGATATGATATATGAAACATAATCGGTAGTTGGCAAACATATTGAGTGGTTATGTTAGTAAATCTGACTTTGGAGTATCCACAAACCTCACCGCACGCCATACGGCACTCGTGTCTCATCAAAAAGGGGCAAACAAAACTGACATTTAGCCTACAATCCATGCACAACCTACACTTTTATCTGTTATCTCTCTCTTTTGGTAGTGCCTCAAAAAAAGAACATGCAAACTTCACACAGAAATGCCAACTGATCCAGCTGAGGCTCAAACCAGCAACCTTTTTGCTGTGAGGCATTCCTGCTACCCACTGCGCCACTGTGATTTCTTTTTTATAGAATTTTCCTTTTTTATAAATAAATAATGAAATGAATCACAGTTTCCACCCAAAAACATTGATGATAAAAAAAAAATTCTAAGCAGCAAATCAGCCTATAATCACTATTTATAAAAGATCATGTGACACTTTATGACAAAACAATCCTGCACACTATGTGGTCAAAATGAGGCCTAAATTTGCTTTAGGTAAAGAATTTTGCTCCAGTGAAGACTAAGAGAAACTTGTTCATGCTTTTATCACCAGCAGGGTGGATTACTGTAACGGCCTCCTCACCAGCCTTGCCAAAAAGACAGTCAGACAGTCGCAGCTTATCCAGAAGACTGCAGCCAGGATTATGACCAGAACCAGGAAATCAGAGCACATCACACCTGTCCTCAGATCTTTACATTGGCTCCCAGTAACTTTCAGAATAGAGTTTAAAGTACCCTTACTGGTCTATAAAGCATTAAAAAGGCCTAGGACCTCAATACAATACAGATATGCTCACCAAATACAAACCAAACAGATCACTCAGATCTTTAGGATCATATAAACTAGAAATTTCAAGAGTTCAGTCAAAGCTGGGTGAATCGGCTTTCAGCTACTACGCCCCTCGTTGCTGGAATCAGCTTCCAGAAATGATCAGATGTGCTCAAACATTAGGCACATTCAAATCGAGACTGTAAACACATCTGTTTAGCTGTGCCTTTACTGAATGAGCACTGTGCTACATCGGACAGATCGCACTATTATGTCTTTCTCTTCTTTTTCATTATTTTATACATTTTATCTGCTTTTAATCTTTTATTTTTATAATTTTTATTATTTGTTTTTATTTTGTTACACTTGTCTATTTTACTCCTGTTTATGTAAAGCACTTTGAATTGCCACCGTGTATGAAATGTGCTACATAAATAAACTTGCCTTGCCTTAAATGTTACATTTAATGAACATTTAATTAATTATTATTTCAATGGCCAAAATTTAAAATGCTAATAAAATAAATGAAAAACTTTAGAACACATATACTCAAATATCAGTATATGTATATATAGCAGTATCAACAGATATTAAGCAGACAGTCTACTAATACTCAAATGGACCATCAAAATGAAGAGTTAGCGAAAACTTTTTTTAATCTGAAAGCCTTAATTCCAAACTTCCTCTGTATTCTGTATCTCATGCATGTAAAGTACCTTGGTGTCAAAACAACATCAAATTGACATCTAACATTGACGTGAAAAAAAAAAAACACACATCAAAAATCGATTACAAGACAGTCCTGTAATCAACCTTTGACATGTTTTTTGACACTAATGTAAGATGTCAATTTGATGTTTTGCATCAAGGTAATCGATTGACGTTCAATCAATGTGTGTTTTTGATGTGTTTTAGACATGTTTTTTACATAATCTTTCTTTAAATGTTGCTAGCACTATTTAGAATGAATAATAACTGCATTATTATTCACCCCACATCTATATCTACCCAGCATATCTACAAGCTCCCTGTCTCATCTGCTTACACTGATAGTCTCAGCCTTTCTCTTTATACACAGACTCTTTGAAAAGTTCAGATCCCAGTTAAACGAAAAGTTTGATCACAGCCATCATGTCGTTATCCGTGAGATGGAGGGTGGCAGAAGGCCGGTTTAAAATCAGACGATATGCAAAGCCACTCTGCATATAGTTTTGTGCTGGCGTCCCTGGAGGCGGCGCGGTGGTAATGGAGAGTAGGAGCAGACTGTCATTATCTCCATCTCATGGTGGAGCTCCAGCACATTAACAGACTAACTGACTGCATGAGGAACAGAGGACAGATATACGCTGCGGGCTTTATTTCTGTGCTGCTAATCAACTTTTAATGGAGTCACAAGGCATTAGAGGTCCTTTATTGTTTTTAAAGTTATTATTCGTTGGATTGGATTGTTCGCTTAGGAAAATGACTGTCGTTTTAATAAATCTCAGGCACAAATATCAGGTTAGCTGTAATGGAATGTTTAAAAGAGACCCTGAATGCCACCTCTAACTCTTAAAGGTCCTGTGAAGTCAAAATAAAGGATTTTTTTGGATGTCACTACATTAGTATGTTAGTCTTAAGGATATCTATAAGCTAGTGTGCTTCAAAACAGTGCCACAATTTGCACTCAGAAGAAATAAACATCCAGCTTCCAAACATTGTCACTTCTGCCTAAATGGATAAATGATTTATTTGATGTCACCTCATATTTTGGTACCTCATCAAATCTTCTGACCAATCAAATGCTCTCTTGTATCTGACATGCCCCGCCAACTTCAAGACAATTTTTATTTGATGTGCTTAATCTCAACCACTCTCACTGGCAAAGCTGTGAAAGAATGAATGATTGAATGAAAGAATGAAGGAAAGAATGAATGAATAAATGAATGAATGAATGAATGAATGAATGAATGAATGAATAAATAAATAAATAAATGATAGAATAAAAGAATGAATTAATGAATGAATGAATTAAAAAGAATGAATGAAAGAGTGAACGAATGAACAAAAGAAAGAAAGAAAGAAAGAAAGAAAAAAAGAAAGAAAGAAAGAAAGAAAGAATGAATGAATGAAAATGAAGAAATGAAAGAATGAAAGAATAAATGAAAGAAAACTAATTAATTAATGAAGAAATTAATTAATCTAGATAAAATGCTGCGCTTCCCACCTCCAGTCGCAATGACTTCTAAGACTTTTAGAGCGAGTTCGGTGCTCAAGTCTGCATTAGTGCGTCCTCGATATCAAAGATCACATCAGGGAAGATTCACGCATCCTCTGTACTTGGGGTCTTGAGTTTCAGAACTGAACTTTGGCAGCTGATGATGACGTTACAAGAGAACACGAGGACGCAAGACTCGTGAAAAAAGCATATTGAGAAACAGCCACAGTCCTGGAGGGCCGATGTCCTGCAGATTTTTGCTGCAACTGGTGTCAACACACCTGCACGGATGTTTCTAGAAAGCCTAGTATGGGATTGATTAGCTAGCCCAGGTGTGTCTAATTGGGATTGGAACTAAACTTTGCAGGACACCGGCCCTCCAGGACTGAGTATGGACACCCCTGGTTTAGATGCATGTCACTGATGAGAAGATGATGGATATTTACTGTATGAAGACCGAAATGGCCTTAAACACCCAGCAGGCACAAGACGTCAAAATGCCGTCAGATTGAAATTGTACCCTAACTTCGTTGAGATGCTGCATTTTGTTTGGAAATGAAAATCGGGTTTACATCAGACCTCAAAACCAACCAAACATCAACGTCTAATGATGTTACAGCTTGACGTTGTCAACATTACCACCATGACATCTATCAGATGTTGAATTTTGGTTGCCATAACTGATGAATAAATGTCAGTATTTGAAGTCAATAGGATGTTGGTTTAAAATGTTGGCTCGACATTGGATTTTGGTAACTTTCTAACAACCTAAAATCAACCAAATATCAACATTATTTGATATTATTGTACATCAAAATAGTGTTGTCCTTAGACGCTGGCTAGACATTGAATTTTGGTCACCTGACATCACAACCTAAATCTAACCTAATAATAGCGTCTTATGGCATTGTATGCCGGCTGGGCAACAACTAAATGCACTACAGAATGTTACATTTACTCACATCCACAAATTACATGTAAATTCATCAACTTTTAACAGCATAATACTCACTACTCACTACTCATGAGTACTTTTAAAAGCGCTACTTTGTACTCCTACTTTGAGTAATATTTACAACAGGTACTTTTACTCTACTCACACTACATTTTTAGGCAAGTAATGGTACTTTTACTTAAGTATGCTTTTTCAGTTCTCTTTCCACCACTGCCTACTACATCCAGCGAGATTCTGGAGTGCGCATCTGATGGACACTATTTATCCCATAGTGCTTCGCGAGAGAATTCGTGAATGGGAGTGAAGTGATGCAACTGAGTAGTAAATTCAAAATCAAATGCAGTACCTACTGAGTAGGTGGCAATTTCAGATGCAGCCATTGAAATCACATGGTTCAAATGAGAGTAAATGTGTGACATGATTAAATTAACTGACACTAATTAATTTGTGTACGCTATAAAACATTTCCATTTAATCCCTCCAAAAACATCTTGATTTGCTGGAAGTAAGGTGAGGGTATGTTTTGCTGCAGCTGCATCAGCGGGTGTGAGATTAGACTGGCGGCAGTGTTTCATCAGCAGGACTGACTGATGGTCAACAGCAGGACAGTATCTGCCATCATGACAGCTAAGGTTAATAAACAAGCCATGGATCTTTGCTCCAGGGTGGTGAACCAGTAAAAACTCTTGTCCTTTGCATTGCCAGCAATCAAAAGATATGTCTGAACGCTGTCTGATTTCCCAAGCAGGGGTCTTCAAAAAACTTCCCCACCACATACTGCATCAAATTGAGAGTTTCTTTCTTTCTTTCAAAACAACAACAGGTAGAAAATCAGGAATTAATTTAGGCTGTAAATTTTTGTACCTGGCAGTGGCCTTTTATTCAATAGCTCTTTGAAAGTGAAGCCCTGGCGAGGTGGAGGTCTGCAGGCGGTGTTCATGTGCTTTATTATGCTCCATAATGGCTGAAACTCCACCTGTCTGCTCAACACTCACTCGGGAGGGAGTTTCCTTTTCAGAAACTTCAGCTCCAACTTACTGCTTTGCAACAGCAAATATTAATTGGAAGGATGATGTAATGCTTTGAAACACAGAGAGATCGTTTGAGGATTAAACTAGGTCAGAATACTCTTACAGTCATGTTTTTAAAAATTAGGCCTATATGTTTCACTGCACATTCTACACTTTCTAAATTATATTTGTCAACCTGTAGGGGAGACCGGGGCTATAGTTGTCACACTAGAGCAGTAAAAACACAGGCAACTTTTTGTTAAAAAATTATTTTAAAAATCACTTCAGCCCTTTAATTATATCTTTCTATCATTTTTACAAAACCTGATATATAAACCAATTTATTATACATTAAATATTAAATGCATGCATCATATATACTTGAAGTCAGAATTATTAGCCCCCCTGAATTTTTCAGCCCCGTTTATTTTTTCCCCCATTTTCTTTTTAACGGAGAAAAGATTTTTTAGAACATTTCTAAACATAATTCTTTTAATAACCCATTTCTAATAACTGATCTTAATAAATTATCTTTACCATGATGACAGTACATAATATTTTACTAGATATGTTTCAAGACACTTCTATGCAGCTTAAAGTGACATTTAAAGGGCCATGAAACCCCCTTGTTTCAGCAGGGTGTTTTCACACCTCTACTTTGAGAAAAGTCAGAAAAGTGGGCGTGTCCAGCTCTGTTTAGGGGGGAGTGTCGGAGGAACTAAAGTGGGATGGTGTGGGAGTGTCTATTTGGGCACGCGCGAGTTTCAGAGTCAAAACACACACTGTGTTTCTGACTGTGTTTACATGGACATCTGTAGTCGAAATATTTGCCAAATTATTAAATGGTGGACTTTAACTGCAGTTTGGCTCTTTCAATTAGGAAATTCATTCATGCCCCTCGCGACAAACAAGATATTTGATTCGAGGAACTGCTCTAAGCGGGTATTTTTCATGCAATGTTTGATACCGCACGGCGAATGAGAGAAAAAAAACCTCCGCATTTCCCGGAAACTTAGATGCACACAGCAGGTAGTGTCAGAAAGCCGCGTGTGTTATTCCGATCACAAAATGCGGCGAAAATCCTACATGAGGTTAAAGTTTGGTTGTGGTGCTAACATGTTTACAATCGGTGCAATAGTTAACTTAGTTCGATACGAACAAACTGAATAAACAAAGAGCACTGGTCGCTCACTTACCAAATCTGTAGAGACAGGACAATCACCAGCAACTAGAGCGGCGTCTTCATTAAGAGAAGACTACAAGCGAATCTGGATCTCAGCATTTGCAGATGAGAAAAGTTCTCAGGTAAACAATAATAATCCTTAGACACGCAAGTTATTGTTGTCGAGCGTCGCGTACACTGTTAATCCACACGTGACTCCAGCTGCGCTCTCACAGAAAGAAAATGAAAACAAAACTTAACCGCAGCAAACTATAAAAGCAACACTTCACACTTGTTTTGCCAATACAACGTGGCATCTCTGTCATCTAAAAACTGTGACAGTAATGAATATTAATGAAGTCGCACAATAGAGCGCGCTGATTGGTTTGAACCAAGCCTTACTCATGCAGTAATGCAGCACACTCTGAGACGTAATAAGACTCACTCTGGCACAGACGCCCAGTCTGCACGCTGGAATACACGTTATTATGTCATGGCCGTGACGAAGCTTCAAAAATTTGTTTCAAACGGGAAGTATGAATTTGCTTGAAATAACGCAAAAACAACCAATTTACACTTTTTAACAAAATATAGGTGTCCTTATAGTGTTTTTAGCAGTATGGGACACATATACGACTGTCAACAGCTCAAAAAATGTGTTTTGGTGTTTCATGACCCTTTAAAGGCTTAACTAGGTAAATTAGGTTAACTAGGCAAGTTAGGGTAATTAGTTATTGTATAACGATGGTTGGTCTGTAGACTATCGAAAAAAATATATAGTCTAAAGGGGCTAAAAAAATTTTATCTTAAATGAGTTTTAAGAGTTTCTTCAGGAGAGAAAAAAATATCAGACATACAGTGAAAATTTCCTGGCTCTGTTAAACATGATTTTGGAAACATGTAAAAAGAAAAGAAACATTCAAAAGGGGCTAATAATTATGACTTCAATGTATATATTTTACTATATAATTGAAATACCCCATTTGTATTTTAATTATGAAGTTTAGTTGTTATTAACTAAATATATTAATAAATTAATATTATTATTATTAAATTTTTCTATATAGTGTTTATTCAATGTATTATCCAAAATAATTGTACATTTAAATTATTTTACTACACCAAAC